>NW_024582978.1:231315-260811 GCF_018398535.1 Haplochromis burtoni | reverse complement strand
GGACTGCTCTGCGTTCAAATATGGGTTGATTACTTGCGCAGAGTGCAGAAGAACAAAACATGATCTGCGTCGGACACATCCGCATTACACAGTAACTGTGTCATTTGCGTAAATACGCACATGCCAATGTACTGGTATTGTGCAGTGTCATACTGGGTATTTATTAAAGTCGGTAGCCTATTAAAATCCTGCCAGTCCACTGCTTGACTGCGTGCATGCATTTTGTACTGGGTTTCCCCTGCCGCTGTGAAACTGGCGACCCCAGGTCATCAATAAGCATCAATGCTGTTGAAACCTGCCTACTGAATTGTACTTTGCTTCTCTTACTTGACAGATGATGATGATTTACATGCAGTGACACATTTATTAGGCTACTTGAAAATATATTTCATTAAATTACAATGCATGTGGAACATTATGATATTAGGCAGAAGACTTGGTCCTGAACAGACTGTGTTCTCTATATGTCAGTATAAAGCATAGCATTAGTTTATTAATGTTTATTAAATTAATTGTATTTATATTTATAATCAATAACTAACATTTCTGTTCATCTAAAGGTCGCAAAAGAAAATGCATGAACATCAGAGAATCGCTGTATATTGACTAACAGTACTTACTGTCATGTCACGCTGCGGCTCTGAGGCAGGAAATTTCCTTATTTTCTTGATTTACACACCTGTGCTCCTCCTGCATGTTTTTACACGTGCTGACAGAGTTTTCACACAGTGTGTATACCTCTGAGGATTTAAACTATAGTTATATTGAATAAGTGACATTGTCATGGTCCTCCATCTCTGAGTTATGGACTTAAGAGTTCTCTTTGTTGTTGACTAATTCCTGCTTGATTCATAGTTAGTATATTGTTATGTTTTTTCAGTTTTGTTTTTAGTAGATATTTTCTAGCTTATTTCTATAGGTTCTGTCTTAGTTTTGTAATCTAGTTTTGCAATTCTGGTTCAGTTCAGCTGTGTCTACTTTTCCACTTGTTTTTTAAACATTAAAATAATTCATTTAAATTCTGTCCTATTTATATACCACTAGTTCAGAACAACAGTCACGTCAAGGAGCTTAATATTGTAAAGAACCTACAGTATTAGAATCAAAACCTCAACAGTCAGATGATCCCCTATGACCAGCACTTGGTGACTGTGTGAAGGAAGATAAACAACAACAAAAAAGGGAGAGAAAAGACAAGGGTAATGACATCCTGTAGTGGTGTATAAATGCACGGGGAATGAAAATAATGGGAAAGGAGGAAAAATGCATCATGGGAAGCCTCCAGCAGCCTGACCTCATAACTAAGGAATGAGTCAGTGTCACCTGATCCACCCCTAACTATGACAAAACTCAGATCTGCTTTCAGAAACTGATCTCCAGTCTGTTTTTTAGCCTCAGGAACTCAGGACAGAAGTTCACCCACTACCGTTTTCGTTTTGTAGTTTCTTAAATTTCAAAATAGAAACAGGAAAGCTGGACTTTCTTTTCATGTGTTTGCACAATTGAGCTACAGATAATTCTACACCGGCTCACATTGTTTGTTTAGTATGGAACTCAGATTGATTTAACCTCTTTCTGCGTCCTCAGTTTCCCAGTATGCCTCAGGAGTCGAGGTGTATGAGGGGGAGGAGTCTGTCCTTCTGCTCTGCCAGCTTCCCGTTCCAGCTGAAGAGGGTGTAGTTGTGTGGGGACGCGATGACCTGAATCCTTCAATCATCCATGTTCGCACAGAGGAAGGTGATTATCTTACAGAGCAAAATAAACAATACGTCAACAGAACATCCATTCAAAAGGACGCCCTGAAGACCGGAGACCTCAGCCTCACTCTGAGAAAACCTACATTCTCTGACAGTGGACTCTACACCTGCACCGTACGCAAGGTTGGAGAAAAACAGAACCAGACTGAAGTGCAACTAAAGGTCAAAGGTCAGTGCTGTAGATTCCCCTTAGAGAGTGACCAGAGAGAAAAGTGACCATTCAACATTACAAAGATGAAAGGCTTTCAGGAACAGTCAACATAACCAGAGAAGATCAAAGGCTACGTTCACACTGCAGGTCTTAATGCTCAATTCCAATTTTTTGATCAAATCTGATTTTTTTGTCTGGTTGTTTACACTACAAATAAAATGTGACAGCAAACGCGCTCTAGTGTGAACCTCAAAGCGGCCTGCATGCGCAAAAGAAGACGTCACACACAACGCGCTCTGTTTAGACCCAGACCAAACAGTATTGTTTGACTGATGGCCCTTAATATAAAGACTTGTTTCGGACTTTACGTTTCCCAATTTTGCTTTAAGTTATAAAGTTATTTTGTTATTTACATATGGCCTAATAATGATCCTTATTGCTGTTTTAGAGAGGAGCGGTGCTTCAAAGGATAGTTGCAGATTTCTGTCAGAATCTGCAGATTATACAGTACAAATAAAATGTTCACGTTTCTCCAACGTTGTCTTCCCAACAGTTTCACTACATCTACACTGGATGGCCAGGAAGCGTTCACGATGTCTTCTCCGGCGCTGATAATTGGCGTCTGTCTTGTGTCAGTGACGTAAAAGACGGATTTAATGCGACATGACCGTTCAAACAGCAGTCGCTTTCTAAAACATCAGATATGTATCGGATTCAGTACCACATACGAAAGTGACCCAGATCGGATTTGAAAATATCGGATTTGTGCCGTTCACACTGTCATACCATGATCGGATATGGGTCGCATAGGGTCAAAAAAGTCTGATTTGATGCGCTTTCGCCTGCAGTGTGAACGTAGCCAAGGTCAGACTTCTGTTTAAAAAGGATAAACCAACATATAACTGTGATTTCATCAGCAGAAATCATTATAAAAACAATCAAAATAAGATTTAAAAATCTTAAATCCATTTGAAGCAGAGGTCATACTACAATTCATTTCAATTAGCATTGTTATTATCAGTGAATTCATATTAATTATTAATGAATTCTTCAAAACATTCAGCATCATGTTCAGGTTGTGTTTGTGTTCATTACAGAGCGTCCTCCTCCTCCTCCAATCTGGCCCAAAGTTCTCCCAGCGGTCCTGGTTCCGGTGCTTGTCCTGGCTATTGGCATTAGTGTTTTCATGTGTCTTGTATATCAAAGGATGAAGAAAACAGCAGGTGGGTGTAGCAGTGTGTGAGTGGGTGGGTGGCCCTTTATAGATCACCATAGTAACAAATGCTGCATACCTGGCCTGCTCCTAAAGGAGCGGTGCTTACAGTTTCAGTTTTACATTTGATGTCACTGAGCAAAGTTTCTACAGAAGCCCCAACTCGTTAGGATGCCTGGGTCGTTGACCCAGAGGTTTGAATTTATTATATTATTTATCATTTCTAGTCTTTGGTTTCTTTGTCTGTGTTCTGTCTTATGGTTTACGTCTCGGTTCCCTCTGTTGCAGTGCCTGCGTGTGAGTCTGTGTCTTTAGTTCAGTCTGTGTTGTTTCCTGTTTTATTTTGAAGGTCCATGTCTGATGTTAATGTATCTGGTTTTGCTTCCCCTGTTTCGTTAGGCCTGATTTGCCCCAGCTGTGTTTCCCTCCTGTTACTCATTCCCTGATTGCTCCCTCTGTGTATTTAAGCCCTGTGTTTCAGTTTGTCTGTGTCGTGATCTACCGGTTTCTATGCTGTGTGTTCTGTCTGCTTGTCTGAGTTTATTTGGAGTCTGAGTTTTGTTACCTTTTTTGAGTTCAGCATTAAAGCTGTTTTTGAGTTTACATTGTGCCTCCGAGCGTCTGCACTTTGGGTCCACCATTCCTGCCTGCACACAGCCGTTCCATAACACAACTACTACATGTTCTGACTGGATATAAAAAACAAGATAACATTTTTTCTATTTTCCCCAGAAATCTGTTTGGAAAATTATTATTGATAACTTGACAGAGTAAACCTATAACACACCTGTCTCTGTTGGACAGGTGTGTTATAAAAATGTGTGGTATGAATCTGTATCTGTCCTTCTGGCAGCAGAGCTGAATCAGCCTGAGCAGCATTCCTTCTGCCTGTCCAGCAGTGGTGTGTGGTGACACTTATAGGAAGACTGCCAGAAATGATGCTTTCTGCACTTCTTCTTGGCTGGAGAATTGTAAAATATTATTACCTTTATAGTTGTCATGTAATTATTTATTTAATTTTGATTTATTTAAAACCATTTCTAACAATAAAACACCATGAAAACACCCCAATACACATAAAATTGTATAAAAAGGACATCAATTATCAAAAGTAAATGTACTATGGCTTAAACTCTGTACATCATGGAAATAAGTGATTCCTAATAGATGTTTTTTTGAAAGATGGAGCCTGCATCTGTTCAACTTACCAGTTTTATTAAACCGTGTTGCCGAGATGGTAACAGAGAAGTGAAAGAGCCAAACGCAGGTTGCCTCAAACACTTCTCCTCCATCAGGCTCCCCGTAAAGACCCAAAACATGTGTGTGCAATCAACCAGAAAAAAGCTACTGACCTCTCAGTGTCATTAAATCACATTTCTCTCAACGAAGACCCCCAATGCAGGATTTAAACCTCATGTCAAAAGAACAAATAGAAAGGTATTGTAACCTTTATTAAAGTCAAATTCAAAGAGCATTGAAATCCAAAAAGCCAAAAGAAGTCCAAAAGAACACAAGGGTAAAAAAAACAATGAACAAAACAAGGATTAGAAACCCGAGGAGGACAATACAGAAACTCTGACAAAAGACAAAGGTATGCTGGAGCTATGTCTACATACAGATACAATGAGGACTAAATAGGGTAGAGTGGAAACACCTGAGTGGAGTTTGTATATTCTTGTTGTGCTATCTGAGTTCTCTGTGTGGATATTCCTGGCATCTCAAACCTGCCAAATGAAAAATTAAAGGAAACCCCTTGTGAGTGAGAGAATATAAATAAGTAGCCTCATCTCATTTCTAATGTTTTTAAATCAGTTTTAATGTCTTGTGCAGTTTCCTCTTTCTATACCTCTGTGAAACCTCTCAATTGTCTTTTGTCTGAATAGTTGAACACAAAATAACTTGACTTAATGGCAATTATTCCTCAAACTGATTTTTTAAAACACTTTGAACACTGATTTTTGTCTCAACTATACTTCAAATGTTTGTTTTTAATGTGATTTACAGTTTCTGTTTGGCACAGCTCATGTTCTGCTCTGTTCCCTCAGTCTGCCAGCTCAAAGTTGTTGATGTGACAGAGGGAGCAGAGTCTGTCCTGCTACCCTTCATATCCAAAAAACTGAAGAATCAGGAGACCGCCAAAGTGGAGTGGAAACATATCCAAGAAGACGAAATGAAGGTCGTGTATGAGAAGGATCGGAAAAGTCAAGACGTACCTGACACAGGCCCCGTAAAGATGAAGAAAAATCCATGGATTACAGGAAACGCCAGCCTAACTTTGTCAGATCCTCACTCTGAAGATGGAGGTGTTTACATATGCACCATGTATGACACGCATGGAAAGGCCCTGAAACAGAAAGTAGTGGCACTCTGGGTCAAAGGTCAGTATTAGAGGATGTTAGCTTGAAAGATCCTGATGATGTCTTAGGGTACGTTCACACTGCAGGTCTTAATGCTCAATTCCGATTTTTTGATCAAATCGGATTTTTTTTGTCAGGTTGTTCACACTACAAATAAAATGTGACAGCAAACACGCTGCTGTGTGAACCCTCAAAGCGGCCCTTTGAGGACGTCACACACAACGCGCTCTGTTTAGACCCAGACCAAACAGTATTGTTTGACTGATGGCCCTTAATATAAAGACTTGTTTCGGACTTTACGTTTCCCAATTTTGCTTTAAGTTATTTTGTTATTTACATATGGCCTAATAATTATCCTTATTGCTGTTTTAGAGAGGAGCGGTGCTTCAAAGGATAGTTGCAGATTTCTGTCAGAATCTGCAGATTATACAGTACAAATAAAATGTTCACGTTGTCTTCCCAACAGTTTCACTAACATCTACACTGGATGGCCAGGAAGCGTTCGCGATGTCTTCTCGGGCGCTTCTCCGGCGCTGATAATGTCTGTCTTGTGTCAGTGACGTAAAAGACGGATTTAATGCGACATGACCATTCAAACAGCAGTCGCTTTCTAAAACATCGGATATGTATCGGATTCAGTACCACATACGAAAGTGACCCAGATCGGATTTGTGCCGTTCACACTGTCATACCATGATCGGATACGGGTCGCATAGGGTCAAAAAAGTCAGATTTGATGCGCTTTCGCCTGCAGTGTGAACGTAGCCTTAGTGTGTTAACTTGCTTTGTTTCAAAGAAACATCTGCAGTCACATTTTAGGATATTATTACATTGTCTGTGAAGGTCTCGCTTCACATAAGTGACAGCAGTTGTGAGCTGTGTTGATGCAACAGGCAGTTACATTTGTAGGGAAGAGCACATCAGGTTACAAAATGGGTTACCTCATAGCATTTCAGAATGGTTTGCAGTTGCAATTGTGCAGATTTCCCACTGAAGCATTAATCTCCAGTAATAGTCAAGAAGTGGGAAGAGGTTTTTTTTTTGCAGATGAAATCATAGAGAATAAAACTACAGTCCTAAGTAATAACTATATTTAGTACAAAGTAATTGTTTTCAGCAAAGACATTTTCAGGAAACAGGAAAAACAGCTCTGAATGTGAGTGTCTATTATCCTCTGTCCTTCATACTAACTACACACAGTCACGTGATCTTGGTCTTGGTCAGGACTCTGATCTGACCTGATGCTGTGTTTCTTCTTTACAGAGGGCTGGCTGAAAACCATCAGAAGCTTCTTCCCGTGTGCCAGACAGAACAGACAGAATTATGTCATCTGAATGAAAAGGCAAAGGTGAATCTGTTCACTGTTCAGTCAATGTGATTCATCTCTTGATGAAGCTTTTCCAAATGAAACTCACAGTAATAAGGTCATTACCAAATGAAAAGTCACATTGACAAAGATGTAAAACTACTGTGTGTTTGTGAGCTCTCAAATGTCTGTTTCAGTCAGTTTGAACACTTGACACATGCACTCAGCACAACCTGAACTAATATTCAGATCGTCTGTGCACACTTTAAACTAAAGTTCTGCATAGAGAGGTGAGAGCAGGAAAGTGTTTTTTTAGTACATTTTTAATAAAATTTAAGATTTATTTCATTTATTTAGGAATAAAATAGAAAAATTCTAAAAATGTTAGCTATCTAACATTTACAAAGGTAAACAGTTACTTTGATGACAGATGTCTGTACTAATTGATACTGTAGTATTTAACTATTTTAACTTTGATTTCAATTTACTGAAGGTTACCTGTGGGGTTCAACAGGGTTCAGTGCTGGACCCCAAACAGTTTATACTGGACATGCATGAATCGTATCTAAATTACTAAAACTTTATTTGCTGTAATGTATCATCAGTTACAGTCATTTATTTTTCTCTGGGAAAAGTTTAGAACAGTGCCTGAATGCAGTGGAGAAAAATGTTGCGACAGATACATCATCACTAAATGACAGCAAAATAAAATGTATAATAATTAGTAACTAGTCAAAAGTAGCTGTTATAAATTATTAAGAGTGTGTACCACTATGTGAGTTTTAAAAACATGGTGCTAAAAAATATGAAAGTGAATCAAAACTTTCATTGTTTATAAAAAAAAGAATATTTTTGTGTGTGTTTATTTCTGTATGTTTATTGTTATTTATTCTTTCAAAATTATTTTACTTTTTTTTTTATTATGTTTTCCTTTGGTCTTAGTTTCGTTTATTTAGAATATACTGCATGTGAAAAGTGTAGTTGGAACATGCTATAGCTTCAGCTTTCAGCTTTAAGACTAAAATCTCCAGTTCAGTTCATTTTTTGTCATTTATTTATTGTTATAGCATCTCTTGGTTGTTGATTTACACACCTGTGCTCCTCCTGCATGTTTTTACACGTGCTGACAGAGTTTTCACACAGTGTGTATACCTCTGAGGATTTAAACTATAGTTATATTGAATAAGTGACATTGTCATGGTCCTCCATCTCTGAGTTTTGGACTTAAGAGTTCTCTTTGTTGTTGACTAATTCCTGCTTGATTCATAGTTAGTATATTGTTATGTTTTTTCAGTTTTGTTTTTAGTAGATATTTTCTAGCTTATTTCTATAGGTTCTGTCTTAGTTTTGTAATCTAGTTTTGCAATTCTGGTTCAGTTCAGCTGTGTCTACTTTTCCACTTGTTTTTTAAACATTAAAATAATTCATTTAAATTCTGTCCTATTTATATACCACTAGTTCAGAACAACAGTCACGTCAAGGAGCTTAATATTGTAAAGAACCTACAGTATTAGAATCAAAACCTCAACAGTCAGATGATCCCCTATGACCAGCACTTGGTGACTGTGTGAAGGAAGATAAACAACAACAAAAAATGGAGAGAAAAGACAAGGGTAATGACATCCTGTAGTGGTGTATAAATGCACGGGGAATGAAAATAATGGGAAAGGAGGAAAAATGCATCATGGGAAGCCTCCAGCAGCCTGACCTCATAACTAAGGAATGAGTCAGTGTCACCTGATCCACCCCTAACTATGACAAAACTCAGATCTGCTTTCAGAAACTGATCTCCAGTCTGTTTTTTAGCCTCAGGAACTCAGGACAGAAGTTCACCCACTACCGTTTTCGTTTTGTAGTTTCTTAAATTTCAAAATAGAAACAGGAAAGCTGGACTTTCTTTTCATGTGTTTGCACAATTGAGCTACAGATAATTCTACACCGGCTCACATTGTTTGTTTAGTATGGAACTCAGATTGATTTAACCTCTTTCTGCGTCCTCAGTTTCCCAGTATGCCTCAGGAGTCGAGGTGTATGAGGGGGAGGAGTCTGTCCTTCTGCTCTGCCAGCTTCCCGTTCCAGCTGAAGAGGGTGTAGTTGTGTGGGGACGCGATGACCTGAATCCTTCAATCATCCATGTTCGCACAGAGGAAGGTGATTATCTTACAGAGCAAAATAAACAATACGTCAACAGAACATCCATTCAAAAGGACGCCCTGAAGACCGGAGACCTCAGCCTCACTCTGAGAAAACCTACATTCTCTGACAGTGGACTCTACACCTGCACCGTACGCAAGGTTGGAGAAAAACAGAACCAGACTGAAGTGCAACTAAAGGTCAAAGGTCAGTGCTGTAGATTCCCCTTAGAGAGTGACCAGAGAGAAAAGTGACCATTCAACATTACAAAGATGAAAGGCTTTCAGGAACAGTCAACATAACCAGAGAAGATCAAAGGCTACGTTCACACTGCAGGTCTTAATGCTCAATTCCAATTTTTTGATCAAATCTGATTTTTTTGTCTGGTTGTTTACACTACAAATAAAATGTGACAGCAAACGTGCTCTAGTGTGAACCTCAAAGCGGCCCGCATGCGCAAAAGAAGACGTCACACACAACGCGCTCTGTTTAGACCCAGACCAAACAGTATTGTTTGACTGATGGCCCTTAATATAAAGACTTGTTTCGGACTTTACGTTTCCCAATTTTGCTTTAAGTTATAAAGTTATTTTGTTATTTACATATGGCCTAATAATGATCCTTATTGCTGTTTTAGAGAGGAGCGGTGCTTCAAAGGATAGTTGCAGATTTCTGTCAGAATCTGCAGATTATACAGTACAAATAAAATGTTCACGTTTCTCCAACGTTGTCTTCCCAACAGTTTCACTACATCTACACTGGATGGCCAGGAAGCGTTCGCGATGTCTTCTCCGGCGCTGATAATTGGCGTCTGTCTTGTGTCAGTGACGTAAAAGACGGATTTAATGCGACATGACCTTCAAACAGCAGTCGCTTTCTAAAACATCAGATATGTATCGGATTCAGTACCACATACGAAAGTGACCCAGATCGGATTTGAAAATATCGGATTTGTGCGTTCACACTGTCATACCATGATCGGATACGGGTCGCATAGGGTCAAAAAAGTCTAATTTTATGCGCTTTCGCCTGCAGTGTGAACGTAGCCAAGGTCAGACTTCTGTTTAAAAAGGATAAACCAACATATAACTGTGATTTCATCAGCAGAAATCATTATAAAAACAATCAAAATAAGATTTAAAAATCTTAAATCCATTTGAAGCAGAGGTCATACTACAATTCATTTCAATTAGCATTGTTATTATCAGTGAATTCATATTAATTATTAATGAATTCTTCAAAACATTCAGCATCATGTTCAGGTTGTGTTTGTGTTCATTACAGAGCGTCCTCCTCCTCCTCCAATCTGGCCCAAAGTTCTCCCAGCGGTCCTGGTTCCGGTGCTTGTCCTGGCTATTGGCATTAGTGTTTTCATGTGTCTTGTATATCAAAGGATGAAGAAAACAGCAGGTGGGTGTAGCAGTGTGTGAGTGGGTGGGTGGCCCTTTATAGATCACCATAGTAACAAATGCTGCATACCTGGCCTGCTCCTAAAGGAGCGGTGCTTACAGTTTCAGTTTTACATTTGATGTCACTGAGCAAAGTTTCTACAGAAGCCCCAACTCGTTAGGATGCCTGGGTCGTTGACCCAGAGGTTTGAATTTATTATATTATTTATCATTTCTAGTCTTTGGTTTCTTTGTCTGTGTTCTGTCTTATGGTTTATGTCTCGGTTCCCTCTGTTGCAGTGCCTGCGTGTGAGTCTGTGTCTTTAGTTCAGTCTGTGTTGTTTCCTGTTTTATTTTGAAGGTCCATGTCTGATGTTAATGTATCTGGTTTTTCCTTCCCCTGTTTCGTTAGGCCTGATTTGCCCCAGCTGTGTTTCCCTCCTGTTACTCATTCCCTGATTGCTCCCTCTGTGTATTTAAGCCCTGTGTTTCAGTTTGTCTGTGTCGTGATCTACCGGTTTCTATGCTGTGTGTTCTGTCTGCTTGTCTGAGTTTATTTGGAGTCTGAGTTTTGTTACCTTTTTTGAGTTCAGCATTAAAGCTGTTTTTGAGTTTACATTGTGCCTCCGAGCGTCTGCACTTTGGGTCCACCGTTCCTGCCTGCACACAGCCGTTCCATAACACAACTACTACATGTTCTGACTGGATATAAAAAACAAGATAACATTTTTTCTATTTTCCCCAGAAATCTGTTTGGAAAATTATTATTGATAACTTGACAGAGTAAACCTATAACACACCTGTGTCTGTTGGACAGGTGTGTTATAAAAATGTGTGGTATGAATCTGTATCTGTCCTTCTGGCAGCAGAGCTGAATCAGCCTGAGCAGCATTCCTTCTGCCTGTCCAGCAGCGGTGTGTGGTGACACTTACAGGAAGACTGCCAGAAATGATGCTTTCTGCACTTCTTCTTGGCTGCAGAATTGTAAAATATTATTACCTTTATAGTTGTCATGTAATTATTTATTTAATTTTGATTTATTTAAAACCATTTCTAACAATAAAACACCATGAAAACACCCCAATACACATAAAATTGTATAAAAAGGACATCAATTATCAAAAGTAAATGTACTATGGCTTAAACTCTGTACATCATGGAAATAAGTGATTCCTAATAGATGTTTTTTTGAAAGATGGAGCCTGCATCTGTTCAACTTACCAGTTTTATTAAACCGTGTTGCCGAGATGGTAACAGAGAAGTGAAAGAGCCAAACGCAGGTTGCCTCAAACACTTCTCCTCCATCAGGCTCCCCGTAAAGACCCAAAACATGTGTGTGCAATCAACCAGAAAAAAGCTACTGACCTCTCAGTGTCATTAAATCACATTTCTCTCAACGAAGACCCCCAATGCAGGATTTAAACCTCATGTCAAAAGAACAAATAGAAAGGTATTGTAACCTTTATTAAAGTCAAATTCAAAGAGCATTGAAATCCAAAAAGCCAAAAGAAGTCCAAAAGAACACGAGGGTAAAAAAAACAATGAACAAAACAAGGATTAGAAACCCGAGGAGGACAATACAGAAACTCTGACAAAAGACAAAGGTATGCTGGAGCTATGTCTACATACAGATACAATGAGGACTAAATAGGGTAGAGTGGAAACACCTGAGTGGAGTTTGTATATTCTTGTTGTGCTATCTGAGTTCTCTGTGTGGATATTCCTGGCATCTCAAACCTGCCAAATGAAAAATTAAAGGAAACCCCTTGTGAGTGAGAGAATATAAATAAGTAGCCTCATCTCATTTCTAATGTTTTTAAATCAGTTTTAATGTCTTGTGCAGTTTCCTCTTTCTATACCTCTGTGAAACCTCTCAATTGTCTTTTGTCTGAATAGTTGAACACAAAATAACTTGACTTAATGGCAATTATTCCTCAAACTGATTTTTTAAAACACTTTGAACACTGATTTTTGTCTCAACTATACTTCAAATGTTTGTTTTTAATGTGATTTACAGTTTCTGTTTGGCACAGCTCATGTTCTGCTCTGTTCCCTCAGTCTGCCAGCTCAAAGTTGTTGATGTGACAGAGGGAGCAGAGTCTGTCCTGCTACCCTTCATATCCAAAAAACTGAAGAATCAGGAGACCGCCAAAGTGGAGTGGAAACATATCCAAGAAGACGAAATGAAGGTCGTGTATGAGAAGGATCGGAAAAGTCAAGACGTACTTGACACAGGCCCCGTAAAGATGACGAAAAATCCATGGATTACAGGAAACGCCAGCCTAACTTTGTCAGATCCTCACTCTGAAGATGGAGGTGTTTACATATGCACCATGTATGACACGCATGGAAAGGCCCTGAAACAGAAAGTAGTGGCACTCTGGGTCAAAGGTCAGTATTAGAGGATGTTAGCTTGAAAGATCCTGATGATGTCTTAGGGTACGTTCACACTGCAGGTCTTAATGCTCAATTCCGATTTTTTGATCAAATCGGATTTTTTTTTGTCAGGTTGTTCACACTACAAATAAAATGTGACAGCAAACACGCTGCTGTGTGAACCCTCAAAGCGGCCCTTTGAGGACGTCACACACAACGCGCTCTGTTTAGATCCAGACCAAACAGTATTGTTTGACTCATGGCCGTTAAAATAAAAGACTTGTTTCGGACTTTACGTTTCCCAATTTTGCTTTAAGTTTTTTTGTTATTTACATATGGCCTAATAATTATCCTTATTGCTGTTTTATAGCGGAGCGGTGCTTCAAAGGAAAGTTGCAGATTTCTGTCAGAATCTGCAGATTATACAGTACAAATAAAATGTTCACGTTTCTCCAAAGTCTTCCCAACAGTTTACTAACATCTACACTGGATGGCCAGGAAGCGTTCGCGATGTCTTTTCGGGCGCTTCTCCGGCGCTGATAATGTCTGTCTTGTGTCAGTGACGTAAAAGACGGATTTAATGCGACATGACCATTCAAACAGCAGTCGCTTTCTGAAACATCAGATATGTATCAGATTCAGTACCACATACGAAAGTGACCCAGATCGGATTTGTGCCGTTCAAACTGTCATACCATGATCGGATACGGGTCGCATAGGGTCAAAAAAGTCAGATTTGATGCGCTTTCGCCTGCAGTGTGAACGTAGCCTTAGTGTGTTAACTTGCTTTGTTTCAAAGAAACATCTGCAGTCACATTTTAGGATATTATTACATTGTCTGTGAAGGTCTCGCTTCACATAAGTGACAGCAGTTGTGAGCTGTGTTGATGCAACAGGCAGTTACATTTGTAGGGAAGAGCACATCAGGTTACAAAATGGGTTACCTCATAGCAGTTCAGAATGGTTTGCAGTTGCAATTGTGCAGATTTCCCACTGAAGCATTAATCTCCAGTAATAGTCAAGAAGTGGGAAGAGTTTTTTTTTTTGCAGATGAAATCATAGAGAATAAAACTACAGTCCTAAGGAATAACTATATTTAGTACAAAGTAATTGTTTTCAGCAAAGACATTTTCAGGAAACAGGAAAAACAGCTCTGAATGTGAGTGTCTATTATCCTCTGTCCTTCATACTAACTACACACAGTCACGTGATCTTGGTCTTGGTCAGGACTCTGATCTGACCTGATGCTGTGTTTCTTCTTTACAGAGGGCTGGCTGAAAACCATCAGAAGCTTCTTCCCGTGTGCCAGACAGAACAGACAGAATTATGTCATCTGAATGAAAAGGCAAAGGTGAATCTGTTCACTGTTCAGTCAATGTGATTCATCTCTTGATGAAGCTTTTCCAAATGAAACTCACAGTAATAAGGTCATTACCAAATGAAAAGTCACATTGACAAAGATGTAAAACTACTGTGTGTTTGTGAGCTCTCAAATGTCTGTTTCAGTCAGTTTGAACACTTGACACATGCACTCAGCACAACCTGAACTAATATTCAGATCGTCTGTGCACACTTTAAACTAAAGTTCTGCATAGAGAGGTGAGAGCAGGAAAGTGTTTTTTTAGTACATTTTTAATAAAATTTAAGATTTATTTCATTTATTTAGGAATAAAATAGAAAAATTCTAAAAATGTTAGCTATCTAACATTTACAAAGGTAAACAGTTACTTTGATGACAGATGTCTGTACTAATTGATACTGTAGTATTTAACTATTTTAACTTTGATTTCAATTTACTGAAGGTTACCTGTGGGGTTCAACAGGGTTCAGTGCTGGACCCCAAACAGTTTATACTGGACATGCATGAATCGTATCTAAATTACTACAACTTTATTTGCTGTAATGTATCATCAGTTACAGTCATTTATTTTTCTCTGGGAAAAGTTTAGAACAGTGCCTGAATGCAGTGGAGAAAAATGTTGCGACAGATACATCATCACTAAATGACAGCAAAATAAAATGTATAATAATTAGTAACTAGTCAAAAGTAGCTGTTATAAATTATTAAGAGTGTGTACCACTATGTGAGTTTTAAAAACATGGTGCTAAAAAATATGAAAGTGAATCAAAACTTTCATTGTTTATTAAAAAAAAAGAATATTTTTGTGTGTGTTTATTTCTGTATGTTTATTGTTATTTATTCTTTCAAAATTATTTTACTTTTTTTTTTATTATGTTTTCCTTTGGTCTTAGTTTCGTTTATTTAGAATATACTGCATGTGAAAAGTGTAGTTGGAACATGCTATAGCTTCAGCTTTCAGCTTTAAGACTAAAATCTCCAGTTCAGTTCATTTTTTGTCATTTATTTATTGTTATAGCATCTCTTGGTTGTTTTTGTTATTTTTTGACTTTGGTTTTGTTTTCTTAGAAAAAAAGATGTATGTTAGGGTTAGTTAGGGTACTCTGCGTATAACAGATGTTTGAAGCTGTTCTGGAGTTTCAGAACTGTTGTAGATCATACATAAAATATGCTTGTGTGTGTTCAGACTGTTTGTCAATGGGGAGACTCTCAGGGAAACATACAAATTGGACTCTGCTTTCTATAGAGAGTCCAATTTGTATGTCCAATTTGTGCAACTCCTGAAACTCAGGACTGTTGCGCTGTTGCACTGTGCTGTTGTGGATCTAGAGAAAACATGTGCTAACTGAGGAACTAATGAATGAGGAAGTAAGGAGTGGCAGAAAAGTATGTGCCTGTCTGAGCCTGCAAAACACTGAATTTGAAACCAGGGTTGTACCTTTATCTGTTGTCAGGAACAATGCAGTGCTCTCTGCCGATGCTCGCACGCATTAGGTCTTGGTGTGGATTTTATTGTCATTCCTTGAAAAGAGAACTGGTAGAGTTCCTTCTTTCATTTGTCAGCAGTCACAACAAAGTAACTAAAAGTGCCTATTACAAGTATTTTTGTAGAGCTGAAGTTGTCCCTGTTGATTCTGATTATTTGTGCCATAACAGTGGTATAAACAGGAAATTATTGAAACCAACTCTGTGAATTCAATGAGAGGAACTGTTACAGAAAAAAACAATAACAATGTAATGTTGACTCTATCTCACCTTTCTTTAATCCTAAATCTGCTCATCCTCACTTACTAGCTAGCTTTTTATGTTAACATCAGCTGTGGCATGATACTTAAACTGAAACAGTAACATGTATCCCAGAGATTGACAGATCCTATGTTGTGCACTCTTGTATTCCATTTTTAATGGAATATCTTTTGAGGACAACCAAACTCTATTACCAGAGTCATAGGTACAGGCCATGGTCGTAAGGTGATGTTTGCTTTGGTCTGCAGTCCTGAGTAGAGCTATTTAAGTATCAACACTATACCATAGACCAGTGTCTATGGTATAGTGTTGAAGATGATGCTGCACTTGGGAATCCCATTTACTAGTTACACTCTGATTAGTTTAGACAGTGATTGAAAAAAGGCACAAGAATATGGAATTTTACAAAAAACTGTGAAAACCCCACTCCTGTCCCTGCATCAGATGCATCTAGTTCTTCATTAAATTCACATGGGCTCTTGTTGACCTTTAAGTAAAAATATGTAACACAACACTGCAAAAGTGCCTGCGGTAATGGCGTCGGAACCGGGACCAGGACCTTGATTTTTCATGCAACGTGCATGGTGTGTATTGTGCTCTTATTGGTTTTCAGCTAATAGCTCCTTGAGAATAACATTTTAGGTGCAAAAAATATTTTATGTCAGTCCAGTTGTATTGTTAGTTTTTGTAATATAGATTCAGAAATGGGAACAAATTGTGTACTTTTGCAACATGCTGCCATTGTAGTAAAGTGCCTAAAGATACAGATTTGCTAAGCTGATTCATAGGTCAGTGTTAAGTGGCTTAGCAAACAAATGAAAAACATAATTCTGAAAGCAGTCAGGTACAATAACTGGATTGAAAGTGCAGGAAAATGCCAATATAAGGCCATGCATTCATTTCCAAGGCAATGAAAGAGCTTCACAGAGCCTAGAGAAGTATTGCTCCAAACTACTTTATAAAACTATACGACAGTCTTTCTCCTGGGTAGCAAAATATGAAGAAATAAGTGTGATTTAAGACTCTAGCACAATGTTTATTTACAACAATCTCTATATACTCTTTTAATACAGAATATCCTCAACTGTACAAGTTATCTTTTGTACGAAATGTTCTGATTGTACTCTGTGACGATAGTGGGTATTTCTGTTTGTACTTCTTCTTGGTCAAAAGCCTTTCTGACTCTGTATTACTCTGTATTGATTGACCCCTTTGCAAAGAAAAATAAAACCTCACAAAGACAACTTGTTTGTGCGCATTTCAATTTATTTTAGATTTCCTGAACAAGGTTAAGATTTTCCTTCACCTTTAATAATTTAATTTAAAATAAAAAAATATTTATAAAAAATATTTCAAAATAAATTATTAATCCATTAATAAATGCTTAATTAAACTTTCTATTAAAATCACATTTAAAAAAAAGAAATGTTCATAATTTTGTTTTAAAATACATTTTTTAAAAAAGCAACGTAAGTAAATTATTTCAAAAATCAAAGATTTATTTAAAATGGTGATTCCACTCCTCATTTTCAAATTTTTTTCCTTATTTTGCTCTTCGAATAGCAATTATATTATTATACATAACTATTACATACCTATTACTACATAACTAATATAACTATTACCTCAACTCAGGACTGCCAATTGAATTGATATGAGTTCCCATTGATATGAATTCCCATTGTTTAAACATCAGCACAAAAACTCAAGCCTTGACCTGAATCTCTTTCCAAAATTCAGCAACAGTGCCACATGTTGCCAACAGCTCCACGTTTTCTCCCTATGTACCTGTATAGTTCCATCCTGCAGCACCAAAAGAAAGCAAGCAACGTTTGCCTTGCTCTAGCAGCACCTGTACCTATTCAATGACCAGATTACATTAGATTAGATGAAACTTTATTTATCCCTCGGGTGGGTTCTTCCGGGAAATTCAGTTTCCAGTAGCACAGCACCGACAGAAGTTGCAGAATGTGAGCAGAAATATACCACATATACACATATATACACATATATAAATACAGAGTATACAAAAGAGATAAATAGAATAAATAGGAATAAGAATACAAGGGAACGGCACATTTCAAGTGAGTCTATTACACCGTTGGATATTAACAAAAACTATTGCACAGTGAAAAGGCACTACAGCTTACTTGTTCCCCCCTCCTTTGTCCCCGTTTCCCCTTCCTCTCCCCTCCAGCGAGGAGTTAGAGTTAAACAGTTTGATGGCGTGTGGGACAAAGGACTTTTTAAGTCTGCTGGTCCTTGACTTTGGGAGAAGCAACCTGTCACTGAACAGACTCCTCTGGTTGTTTATGGCCGTGTGCAGAGGATGCCCAGCATGGTCCATAATGTCCATATGCACCTTAATTTGTTTTTATATACAGTAAGTGCGTGGAATGAGTCTTCAGTTGAATGTTTTTAATAGGCAAAAAATTTTAATTAAATTTACTAATTAATTTTCTAGCTCCGTTGATTTGACACATGGGAATGTGTCAAAAAAAGGGGGGAAGTTGAGTTTTAACATCAAACATGGGTTATATGAACATTTTTATGACTTCATTTGTGTTTTGATAACTTAGGTATGGTAAAGCTTAAGCTAATAGTGACCCAGGAGGTTTCCGGACTTTTTTAGAGATCCAGTGAGAAGCATAAATCATTATTTCCATGTTTAAGCATTAATCATTGAAATGAACTGAATAGCATTTAGAAGATGAGATGCCTGTGTTCATGAAAAGCTGAGTACCACACTGGAGAGGAAACCGTGGGACGGTAGGCAAACACATGATTTTTGGGGGGCAAATGTTAGGATTAAAAATGGCTAATTTGTTTTTGATGTCTTTTGTTAAAATGAGTGGTTTTAATCATTTTCAGACACACCTTGCAAATGTGCTTATAATGAGTGGGCACTCGGTCTTTTGAAGGTCATAAGCTTCGTTCGGCGTGATGGTCCGGACTGATAAAGTGTAGGAAATGCCTTGAGTGCAGAGGGCTAAATGCAAACACGCTTACACACACATAGGATATGATTAGAATAAGTCCCTGGGACATTCTGAATATTCTAAACCAATTTTGAATCACTAGAAGGTCAGTAGATAACAACATTAGATTATTAGGGCTAGGGAGAGAGGTGTTTTGGTTTTCTGTCTCTTACAGAGAAAGGAACAGACACCAGACGAGGTCACAGAGATGCGGGGATCCTTCGCAGCAGAGACAGACACGGTGACTGCCGAGACACCAACTGGGTTCAAGTGTCATGGCGTTTGGGCTCCGATTAGTCACCTCAAAGGATGGATCCCATAAACACAGCAATAACCATGAAGGGGTTGGCGGAAATCCAGGAACACCAGACCAACAAGGTTCAAGAGGCTCTTGTTCCTTTTTCTGGAGGATACACAGGATACACAGGACCCGAGGATACACAGATCCTTGTTTGAAATCGGGGCAGAATAATCCCCTGATCTGTGCAATGACTGAAGGGTTGTCTAACCCCTGAGGTTGAAGAAAAAGAACAGAGGATCACCTGACTGGAAGACACTGGTGGCTGCAGCAATAAAATAAAGGCTAAAAGCTCCTTGGACAGAGGTTCTAGTCTGAGTACGTCTGAAGGGTATAAGGTAGCACCAAAATAAAGCTGTGGAAGAACTGGGGAGTGATGGAGGTGTCATCTGTACCGGCTACTGTTGTAATAATAGTTTTTCTTGCATCTGAACTGCGCAAACACAGAGGTCATCTCACAGATGGTTCGCCCAACAGGGGGACAAAGGGCCTCAGGAGTGAGAAGAGATGAACCCGGCCACACTGGATTACAGGGTGTAGGTGAGCTCTTTATTCTAAAGAGCTCATCAGGGGGAGTGTGGGATTATAATATTATTTTATGCCATGTTATACCCCTAATTAAAGATTGTGAATTATTATGTAGTTTTAGTTTGCATTATTCTCCTGAATTAGAAGAAGGTGATAACTATTGCATTTGTTAAATTGATTCGCATTACGTTAGACTGCTGATTTATTGTGAATGAATGATATTGTTTTATGATGCATTATACTGCTGAGTTATAAGAAATACTGTTTGCAGAAAGTCATCGCCTTGTTTGTCTGATTAGAAGAGAACAGAATATACTGGAGTTTTCTGCCCCATCTCAGCAGGAGCAGATAAACAGGGAGCCAAGGTCATAGCTTAGGCGCTGTGTGAGAGAAAGCATGTGAATGTTTAGGCTTTTATGATAAGGTGGGGGCCACTAGAGGCTATAAGAGTTTGATCAATGCTCCACCATTTTGAGATCTGATGCTGTCTGCATACAGTGTCCATCTCCCATGCGTGTGATCATTAAAGCAGTTCAGCAGGAGCAAAGAAAGAGCCATACAAATAACCATAATAATCCCACAAGAAACAAATCACTTGAATTATATTTATCTAATTAACCTACTGCTGATTTTGTTCTGATCTTTAAGAAGAGAAAGATTGAGAGGACAATGGGCATATTGGTGGAGGGGCTTACTGGGCTTTAACCTGGGTCATTTTTTCAGAAGCATGGGGTCTTTTGGAGTGTAATTTGTTTCATAGTTAGAGGACTGACTGACAACTGTATAAAACAAAAATTACACACAATATTCGAAGCCCATAGTGCATAGTTGTAAATTCCCCCTAATTTTGGTATGATCCGAGCTCAGGCACTAGGTGACTGAGCACAGCACTTACGCAAGTGAGTGAGGGGGGAGAAGCTGCTGTCTGCGAGTTTGCTGTAGGAGAAGTTTAGACAGGCAGACAGAGGAGAGCTTAAGTTGGACCAGGTATCAAAGCAAATCATTCATACTGTACAAATAATGTAAATATGACGGTGTATCACAAAAGATTGATATCCAAGTGATAACTTGACCTGTATTATGTTACTTGCTCTTCGAGTGAATCAACAGATGGTGAAATGAAAAGCCGAACAACAATGCTGTTTTAGCCTAGTCTTAGCTTACATGTGTGATTATTTCATATTTTCAGTTGTTACCCTCCACGGCTAAATAAAGCACTCTAAATCGGTTTCAGTTATGTAATGATATACAACAATGGACATGAAATTTAAATGGCATATCCATATATTTCTTTCATATATCATTCAGTTTGTGATTTTACTTCGATTAGATTTACTATTAGTTCAGTCTCACATGAACATCCATTTCAACACAATTTAATCAATTCAGTTAAATAGAAATACTTGTTAGTTACATTATACTCAATATAACTTCAAATTATACATAATAGAGTCAGAGATTCTCTGAGATCAGTGTCCTCTACATTTGTACCCTGTAATCTCAGTAAAAGTCCTATTCTTCAAATCATTTCATAGATTATATTTTCTTATTGCAAAATCAGCAAAATCGCATCTAAATTATGATTGTGTGTTTAACAGTTACAACATAGCAAGAATAACATTTTTCTTATTTAGAATCATGTGTACTGTTCATGTGATTGTATCATGTTGTCATTTTAAGCTAAAAGGCTGGATGTCGAGTCCTTTTGCACTCTTTTAGATGTAGGAAGTAAGTCTGGGGGGAATCAAACCCTTTCAGTCCCACCTTTCTTAACCCATATTCTTGTGGTTTTTGATTCTGTTTTTCTTTCTGTCGCTCCTCCTCTATTATTCCTCTCCTCTTCTCATCTCTTATTTAAGCTGTTGAAAGCAATTTGTGCAGTAGTATATATAATTCGGCCCTTCTAGTCTGTAGTATTCCCCTCCATTAAACACGTGTACATATAAGTTGTTAATCGTATGTTTCTCCAAGGTGTAGCATGGGTTCAGCTTTTTAGAACACTGCTGGCAAGTCAGGTTATACGCCGGGTTAGATTCCCTTGGTATTTCGTTTCCCATTTTTGATCTTTTCAGCCAGGACGTGTTGGTTTTCTAGACAAAAAAGGAAGAAAAAAGTAGGATGACTTAATGATCGCAGACTCCTCTTGAAGGACATTAAAAAAAATGTCCTGACCTCATAAGAGACGTGGAAGGCCCAGGCTATTTCATTTATGTGTTGCTGTGTATACTGTGTCTCTATTCAACATAGATAATCAATATATGCATGAATCCTACAGCGTTTTTATTAGTGATGCTAAACAAGCCAACAGTTCTGTTTTGTTTTGATATCGCTTTCTGTCTTTTCTGTAGATGCCAGGGCTGTATGATCCCTGCTTATATGGAAATGTTTTTTATGTTGCTGATGTTCATTTAGAGAACCCATGTTTACCAAATGAATCTTTTGAAAAATCAGTGGGGTTAAATACTATGGCTTTCCAGTGGAGACTTAAGACCTCTTCACTGTTTCTATCCTCTCAAGTGGACTCAGCATTGAAGCTCTAATATTTGTAGTTGTACTTTTCTGTTAAAATACTTACAGTCAGACTAAAATGATTAATCCTCCGCTCCAGCCAGTTGAACTTGGAAGGCCGAACTGTGCCTAAGCAAAGAAAAATGTCCTGTCAGATATGACAATGCTACAGCTTTCAAATACCAGAAGCAATTATCAAGTCACTGGGCAAAAGCACAGTGCAATGCAAATATAACACCATTCAGTCTGTGAGCCTTAAGACCTATGGAATATATAGGAGAAATCAGTATGTTATCAAGTATTAGTGAAGGGACAAAAAATTGGCAGTCACTGAAACAATATGGGAAAAAGAAAACAAACATGTTAGATTTACAAAAAACAATTAAACAACAAAAACAAAACAAGAATTTCTTAAATCCTCTATGAATATTCTTTGTGCTATAACTTACACAGAATTTTCTAGAAGACCTTCTACTGAGTAAAATCTTTAAAGATGTTAAATTACCTTCAAATAAAGATTTTTGAAGGTGGAAAAACAGACACTCCAGCGATGGAAGTGAAACTAGAGAGTTTATCCCAGGGTTTATATCTGTTCTTTCTCAGGAGTGATTTGAATAATATGTCAGATATGAGGAACTACGTTTGCTTCCTGTTACTGTGAATAATTCCACAACATTCCTTGGAAGTTGTTTCTGTGAACATTGTGTTATGGTTGATATTTATGTTTCCTAAGTCTTTCAAAAATCAAATATTGTAATGGTTTGCGGAGTGAGTGGATCCCAGGAGCAGACTCAGGCGAGGAGACCACAACTAACTTGAACAAAAAGGGAGCCTTTTATTTCGGCTGATAATCAGGTCAACAAAACAAGGCAGTAAGCACAGAAGCAAAACTAAACTGGAACCTAAACTGGGGAACACTGAAAACTCAGAAAACTGAGACTTAACTATGAAAACTAGGAAGACAATGACAAGGGGACTGTGAGAACTATGAACAGGACTTTGTGAAGGAACATAAAGGAACTATGAACTTATACATGAACAAGCAACATAAACATGACCTGCACAGAGTCCTAAAACCTGGCATGACATGAGGGGTGGAACACAGGACTTAAATACACACATGAGGTTATCAGGGGAAATGGAGAAACCTGGGGAACAGCTGGCACAAATGAACCATAATGACACCACAGGGGAAGCTGGTGTCTCCTGTCTGCAGGAGACATGACAGATAAGACTCACTAACCTCTAAGGGAGAATTAACACAGGGATGAGACACAAGGGGTGTGATGGAGTTGAAAAACAGGAGTCCCAGGAATTATTAGAAAAATATAGTTTCCATTTATTTAACCCCCAAAAATTATATTTACAAGAGTAATAAATGTTGAGCTCATAAAACAGGTCAAAGAAACAAAACTGAACTCAGGCAAAGACTGCAAACTTAACAAACCAAATGACTGCCCAAACATACATAATTGACCTAAACATGAAATGACATACAAGTGTGGTGTGTGTGTGTGTGTGTGTGTGTGTGTGTGGGTGTGTGTGTGTGTGTGTGTGTGTGTGTGTGTGTGTGTGTGTGTGTGTATTACAAAAAAAAAAAACACCCAGCACGCCCCTGCGGGCGGTTTATCCTTCAAGCTCGGGTCCTCTACCAGAGGCCTGGGAGCTTGAGGGTCCTGCGCAGTATCTTAGCTGTTCCCAGGACTGCGCTCTTCTGGACAGAGATCTCCGATGTTGTTCCCGGGATCTGCTGGAGCCACTCGCCTAGCTTGGGAGTCACCGCACCTAGTGCTCCGATTACCACGGGGACCACCGTTACCTTCACCCTCCACATCCTCTCGAGCTCTTCTCTGAGCCCTTGGTATTTCTCCAGCTTCTCGTGTTCCTTCTTCCTGATATTGCTGTCATTCGGAACCGCTACATCGATCACTACGGCCGTCTTCTTCTGTTTGTCTACCACCACTATGTCCGGTTGGTTAGCCACCACCATTTTGTCCGTCTGTATCTGGAAGTCCCACAGGATCTTAGCTCGGTCATTCTCCACCACCCTTGGGGGCATCTCCCATTTTGACCTCGGGACTTCCAGGTTATACTCGGCACAGATGTTCCTGTACACTATGCCGGCCACTTGGTTATGGCGTTCCATGTATGCCTTGCCTGCTAGCATCTTGCACCCTGCTGTTATGTGCTGGATTGTCTCTGGGGCATCTTTACACAGCCTGCACCTGGGGTCTTGCCTGGTGTGATAGACCCCAGCCTCTATGGATCTTGTACTCAGAGCTTGTTCTTGTGCTGCCATGATTAGTGCCTCTGTGCTGTCTTTCAGTCCAGCTTTGTCCAGCCACTGGTAGGATTTCTGGATATCAGCCACCTCCTCTATCTGCCGGTGGTACATACCGTGCAGGGGCCTGTCCTTCCATGATGGTTCCTCGTCTCCCTCCTCTTTCTTGGGTTTCTGCTGCCTGAGGTATTCACTGAGCACTCGGTCAGTTGGGGCCATCTTCCCAATGTATTCTTGGATGTTCCTTGTCTCATCCTGGACTGTGGTGCTGACACTCACCAGTCCCCGGCCCCCTTCCTTCCGCTTAGCGTACAGCCTCAGGGTGCTGGACTTGGGGTGAAACCCTCCATGCATGGTAAGGAGCTTTCTTGTCTTTATGTCAGTGGCTTCTATCTCCTCCTTTGGCCAGCCTATTACCCCAGCAGGGTACCTGATCACGGGCAGGGCGTACGTGTTGATGGCCCGGATCTTGTTCTTACCATTCAGCTGACTCCTCAGGACTTGCCTGACCCTCTGCAGGTACTTGGTGGTTGCAGCTTTCTAGCGGCCTCTTCATGGTTCCCATTTGCCTGCGGGATCCCCAGGTACTTGTAACTGTCCTCTATGTCTGCAATGTTGCCTTCTGGTAGTTCAATCCCCTCAGTTCTGACTACCTTCCCTCTCTTTGTTACCATCCGACTACACTTCTCCAGTCCGAACGACATTCCAATGTCATTGCTGTATAGCCTGGTAGTGTGAATCGATGTCTCGTTCACTCTTGGCATACAGCTTGATGTCATCCATGTACAGGAGGTGGCTGACAACTGCTCCGTTCCGTAGTCGGTATCCGTAGCCAGTCTTGTTAATGATCTCACTGAGGGGGTTCAGGCCTATGCAGAACAGCAGTGGGGACAGAGCATCTCCTTGGTAGATCCCGCACTTGATGGTGACTTGTGCTATGGGCTTGAGGTTGGCCTCCAGTGTTGTCCGCCACATCCCCATTGAGTTCCTGATGAAGGCTCTCAGGGTCCTGTTGATCTTATATAGTTCTAGGCATTCCAGGATCCAGCTGTGGGGCATTGAGTCATAGGCCTTCTTGTAATCAATCCAGGCCGTGCACAGGTTGGTCAGTCTGGTCTTGCAGTCTCGGCTGACTGTTCTGTCTACCAGTAGCTGGTGTTTTGCGCCTCTGGTATTCTTGCCAATTCCTTTCTGTGTCCCACTCATGTATTGACCCATGTGCCTGTTCATCTTAGCCGATATGATGCCTGACAGGAGCTTCCATGTAGTACTGAGGCAGGTTATTGGTCGGTAGTTGGAGGGGACCGGTCCCTTCTTGGGGTCCTTGGGGATCAGGACCGTCCGACCTTCGGTTAGCCATTCCGGGTGTCTCTCGTTAACTAGCAGCTGGTTCATTTGTGCTGCCAGACGCTCGTGGAGTGCAGTCAGCTTCTTTAGCCAGTAGGCGTGAACCATGTCGGGCCTGGTGCTGTCCAACTCTTCATACTGGAGACCCTTTCTTGGATATCTGCCACTGTGATGGTTACTGGACCCTGTTCAGGGAGGTCGCTGTGGTCTGCCCTCAGATCCACTAGCCACTGAGCATTGCCGTTATGGGTTGCGTCCTTCTCCCATATTGCTCCGTCTCCAGCCTTGGTGGTGCTGTTCTCTTATTATTGTTCCCTTGCCACTGAGAGTACACCTTTGCTGGTTCTGTGGAGAACAGCTGGTTTATTCTCCTGCCTTCTATCTCTCTGGTGTACCTCCTCAAGCGGCTGGCCAAGGCTGTGAGTCTTTGCTTGGCAGTTTCCAAGGCCTCAGGTATGGACAGCTTGCTGTATTTCTTATGCACCTTCTTTGTCGCACCTTTCTGCAACTCCGTTAGTTGGCTAACCTCCCTCCGTGCTACTTTGATCTTGCCCTCTAGCCTCCTTCTCCATGGAGGGTACTGCCCCTTGTGGCTGTTCAACCTTTTGTCCAGCAACTCCCAGTGATGATGGCAGGTAAGAAATAAAAAGACAAAGGTTAGTCAGAAAGCAAAGAAATGAAGTAGTATGAATACATAAGTAAACTAAATGTGCGCGCTTACAAATAGAACAAATGTATCCAAACCAATCAATAAAGTTATTGGCAACTAAAATGTATTACTATGTTCAAAAAGAATGAAAATACAAAAGTTACCGACTTTAGAGTGTGGCCACGGGTTTGGCCATCACAATGGGAAACTCGATAAACCATAGAAATATAACTGCAAAGTAGGTATGACAGAATGTAACTAGAAAAGCTGAAAAGAAACTAGAATACAGATGAATAACAAAATATCATGAAACTTACAAACACTGGGTCACATGACTCAGGACCATGACAAATATTGAGTGTTCCAGGTCAAGTTTAGGTCCCATTTTTACTGAAATTAAACTAACCAGTTTATATTACTCCTTTTTCACACAATAGACACACCACTACTATACTGTGGTGGGGTTGTGGTTCTATCATATGAAATCATGGTAGCGAAGATGAAGAAATTGCAAGTGAAATAAAACAGCTTAACTTAGTAGGTAGTTAAGCTGTTTTATTTCAGATGTTTTCTAGTTGGCTATCTTTGGAGTCCAATTGTTTGAAGTAATCTTCATGTTATACTAGGCTGGTATTGGAAACCTTAGTCTGTATACTCCTTGCAGCCAAATATTAAGTATAAAAAGTGAAACTACATTTAAATGTGTTCTTTCTCAGGAGTGATTTGAATAATATGTCAGATATGAGGAACTATGTTTGCTTCCTGTTACTGTGAATAATTCCACAATATTCCTTGGAAGTTGTTTCTGTGAACATTGTGTTATGGTTGATATTTATGTTTCCTAAGTCTTTCAAAAACCAAATATTGTAATGGTTTGCGGGGGCAGACTGTGTGTGGGTGTGTGGATCCCAGGAGCAGACTCAGGCGAGGAGACCACAGCTGTGTCCGAATTCAGGAAGGATGTGAGACGTGGAGGCAATGACTGTCACAGCGATCCGACGAAGGCTGTCCGAATTCAAAGAGTACTCCAAATATGGCGACAAATGCGTCCTACTTTTCCCCGAATTTGAAGGATGGGTCCGATGTATCCTTCGTGTCCCACTATATCCCAGGAGTCATTGCAGGCCATCTGTTGCATAAATTCCAAACCAGAAGAAGAATTTTTTTAGCAGAACAATGGCGGACCAATTGGGCGTGACAGCGGGAGAGGAATTCACATTCAAATGTAAGTATTTGAAAATCTGGTGGTACCAAAGTTGAACGTGTTGGTCGTGTTGTTAGGCTTTGGGCATATGCCTATGGTTATTGCGTAATGTAAATAATCCCCATAAAAATTAACATATTTATGAGTACGGTTTCATTAACCCTCATGCTGTACAGAACCTGTGATGTCCAGATGGTATTCCTCTTTTGTTCTGCCGTGAAAATGTTTGGATTTGGGGATCAACATAGTTGCCAAGGTTTCTGTGTTCTCTTATTTTTCGGGTGTGATCAGGACTATACTGGAGAAGATGGGCCGGCAGGGTAAAGTCACCCCCTTGCAGGCAAGAAAAAAGTGGGATAACCTAAAGTCAAAGTACAAAGTATGCCATTATCAAGAAGATAAGTGGTGAAGACACAAGTTAGTGAATGTACATTCACTAAGAGTTGTTATGGTGTCATTTGTCAACTGTCATTTTGTATTTCCTCTGCCCTTAGGATTGTAAGTATCCAGGGTCAGAAGAGGGAGTCAGTGGGAAGCCCACTGCTGCTACTTGGCCCTGGTTTGCCCTCGTGGGATGAGGTGATAGGACAGAGGCCTGCCATTAGGCCTCAAGGTGGCTGTGGCTCAGGTGGTAGAGCAGATCAGCTACTGATCAGAAGGTTGGTGGTTTGATCCTTGGCTTCCCCAGTCTGCATGCCAAATATCCTTGGGCAAGATACTAACCCCAAGTTGCCCTCCGATGCGTTCATCGGAGTATGAATGTGTGTGAATGTAGTTTAGTTTGCACTTGAGTTTAGAAGTGCTTGTATGAGTGGGTGTGAATGGGTGAATGAGGCATGTTGTATAGAGCGCTTTGAGTACTCCGGGAGAGTAGAAAAGCGCTATATAAGAATCAGTCCATTTACCATTAGGCCTCCTGTCCTAATTTCCTCCCTCCCCAAGGACACTCCAGGGCCAAGCACAGCAGTGGGTGACCAAAACCTAGCGGAACCTGACACTGATGAGGAAGACAGTCATCCACCGACTACAGGGAGGAAGAGGAGGAGGGATCAGTATGAAGAGCTGCGCAACCCCATCAAAGAGGACATGCAGCACCAAAGTGAGGTCGAGGAGAGACGGGCGCAGGAGAGCAGGGAACGAAGCGACAGGCTCTTCTCCATTTTGGAACATTTGATTCCAAAATGATCAGGAACAACAACAACAAAAAAAGAACGTGTAGTGTGTCAACAGTATTGTAGGTCTAAAATATTTGCAGCTATTTACATTTGTTCATACAGGATTAACCTGAGTGACCTGTTCCTGGATCGTTTCTTTACAACTGTAATAGATTACAAGAAGTCTCTGGCAGTGTTGCTGAAGCAAGATCAGACATGGATGGGGTGCTGCAACTGAGACCTGCGGTTTGTCTTTTCTGGTCAGCGAGTGGAGAATCACACAGGGTGGTCTGCAAAGAGAGCTTTAGGATGCTTCCTCCCACTGTCCACTGCATCGTCCATCCACAGGGTTTGCAGGGCTGGCTCAATCGTGGCTGCCACACCACTAAGATGTTTTCAGAAATATGCAAGCAGGAGATGGTGGATGCTATATTATTAGTATAATACTTGAAATTCTGTAGCAGACAGTTTGACACAGTGGAGGAGCACTACTGACTGCATCTAAACCAGCCTCCCCCTCCTCATCCTCTGTTCCATCTTCCTGAGGCTCATCCTCTGGGGCCACAATGTCACCAGCACTGAGGCAGATGTTGAGGAGGATGGCACACACATTACACTGAACACACACACAAAAACACACACACACAAACACACACACACACACACACACACACACAACACACACACACACCCAGTGCCTTGTCTTTGTAACTCACCACACCCCATGCAACACTCCTCACGTGCACTCACACATATCTCTCT
>NW_024582978.1:0-216393 GCF_018398535.1 Haplochromis burtoni | reverse complement strand
CCGAGAGAGGCCCACGGCAGGGGATAGAGAGGCAGCGGGATGGCGCCTTATGTCCCCGGGACGGCGAGTCTATGGCTACGCGTGTGAAGCACAACATAGTGGTGGGCGGAGTTAGGAGCTCTGCCCATCTGGGGTAAGTCCCGATTCATCCCGTCTAAGACGAACCTCCAGTGGAATTTAAGAATGGTGACTGCCGCTGGCCCTCTCTCCTTTTTCTAGTTGGCATCAGAATGAAGAGGCCGACAGGACGGCGACAATCCTGTTGGTTTCTGCACCGTTTGGACTTTTATGGGACTTGACCTCCACGGCTGAGGCCATTGCATTTTGGCTGTATAGTTTTAATTACTTTTAATGTGTTTAACTTCATGTTCCTGCCTGGCCAGAGTATTTTTTTTTACCTATTTAAATATAATAAATTATATTTTAATCATACAGTTTAAATTGTGTGCTTTCCCTTGGCGGCTCCACTGCTCTGCCCGTTTTCAGGAAGGTTTCCTTCCTTTTTTAAAAACAAAAACAAAACACCAACCATCTTGGAAATAAAATCAGCCTTCCGCTCCGTTACAGAAGAAGTTTAAGCCACCCCTGACCATCGCTTCCAAGGGTGCAGTTTAGCGTCTTTTTTCCCCCCTAATAATTGACATATTCTTGGTGAAACGCCTGCTAATAATGCAGCAAATTAAAGTAATTTCATGGATTTGAGATGTGGTCAAAATCATATTTATTTCTCTATCACTGAAATGTTTTCTTAACCTAATCAAAATAATTTATGTATTGATGAGGAGCCCTTTCAGATGAGAAATTATGCCTTTTGGCCAGTAAATATGGATTATGTTTAATCCAGATGCATTTGGTGCAGCGAAACCAGAGGCAGCAATTACCTGCCGTATTTTTGTTGAGCCCAGCGCTCAGCGTAGTTCTGTAAGTGATTTACTTTTTCATTTCTAAAATTTCTCCGCCATCTAATGGAGAAGGTTGGGATTGCATTCAGGTCAAAACCACTGCTGTATTCACTGTTTCCTGTAATTATGAGACTTGGAATCTAATTTATAATAATAATCTTCGCATTTACTCATTTCTGGCATAAGAAGTATTCACTAAATTAATAGCCTGATAAAACATTTTTGATAACCTGTAAGTTTTACAACAGTATAATTTGAATTTCTATTAACTCATTTAAGGAAATAGTAGGAGAGGAGGAAATGTTTTTATGGCTGTTGTTTAACTAAAAATGTTTAAAAATTACATTTCAGATATTCATCAAAAACAGTTTTTATTTTAGTTGTTACTTTGTAACCTGAAAGGATGCTTAAAAATAACTAAAATGCTGTTTTCTCAAAATAAATGTATTTGTATTTTATTACTGGAAATTTTTACTTCGCAGCTTAAAAATGAATTGAAAAATAAGTACAAAACAGTATAGCACAAAGTCATAAAAGTGCACTGATATTATGGAGTGCCAGGACTGCCATAATGAATTAATTAAATACACCATTAAATAATTAATTAAATGTGTCAATAATTAATTAAATGTGTCAATAATTAATTAAAATGTGAAATACATAAATAATTAATTAAATGTGTCAATAATTAATTAATTAAATGTGTCAATAATTAATTAAAATGTGAAATACATAAATAATTAATTAAATGTGTCAATAATTAATTAATTAAATGTGTCAATAATTAATTAAAATGTGAAATACATAAATAATTAATTAATGTCAATATAATTACTGTGTCAACACATTTATATTAATTAATTTATATTCCAATTTTAATTAATTATTGCCACATTTAATTAATTATTTAATGGTGTATTTAATTAATTCATTATGGCAGTCCTGGCGTTCCATACACTGGAGAGGCACCTGTTTTATATAAGAGAAACTCTGTGTCTCTATGATCTTTCCGCTCCGTTACATGTACAGGGAAATGGCCCCCTCTGCCTTGGTCATGGATACTTCTTTAAGACACTGTGGCTAGCCTGGCCACGCCCCACAGCTTACGTATTAAACAGCTGTTAAGACGTGAAACCGGTGGTGGTTTGATCAGAGGACGGCAGAGGTTTCAGGATGGTGGAATAGGTTGTAATAATGCAGACCTTCTCTGGATGAGTCATGTGCTCTTCTTTAACTGTCAGATTTATCTAGACCACGTGGATTTATGCACACACAACCCACAGCAGTTATTAATAGGATCAGTTTTGCTGATATCAAAAACATGTTGATTTTCCTAAATTGTAATGCCATTTTTGAAGAGAAACACGTGTAAAACCTGCACACACTGTTTTATTAGTCACTCAGACTATCATTGATCATTATTGAAAGAAATATGTGTTTAAAAAATGTCCATTGTTAGTATAACACTCTTCTCACATTGGCACATTGCTGGGAGTGCATCATTTCAAAATTTACCACTAGCCCAATCTGGCCCTGACACTTCACAGTAGTGACACCATAAAGTAGTGCTCTCAGTGCATTTTTTGTCAGTTCGGCCTGCCATGGCATTATACAGAATTTCGTTTGAAGAGAGAAGTGAAAACGGCTTCACTGAATTTCAGCAACAGTTTATTTTTTTACACAAAACAGTGTGAATGCAAAGGAATGCAGTGAAATGCACATATGTTGTTGTTGTTTTCTTAAATGGCTCAATGAAAAACTGAAAAATAGATATTATGTAAAAGCATTTACAAATTAAATCAATATGTAAATTTAAGACAGATTGTTTAATGGATAGTCATGCAGGTCCTCGTTGACAGCAGTAGCTTGTTCTGTGAAAACAACTTTCTGGCTAATAGTTGTGTTCCGCCCAGTGTCTCTCTCCCTGTTCTTCCTGCACACATTTTCACAGTGCAAAAGATTCAACAGATGCTTTCGCAACTTCTGTGAGATCATATACAGCAGAGGGTTCATGCAGCAGTGAGAATAGGCAAGCATTTCACAAATACGAGACGTGATAGCCAACCGTTCCTGTGTTTTACAATCTTTGGGTGTATAGAGAGAATTGATTAAAAACATAATATGGTATGGCCCCCAGCAAATGAAAAATGCTGCAACAATACACAACAGCACAGCTACAGTCCTGTGCTTCTTTCTGTTTAAAGCTTGTAAAACCTTCTTGAGGATGGCAGAATAGCAGAAAATAACAATGGCAAATGGGAGGAAGAATAGCAGTGACACTTGGAGGTGTTGCCCGAGTTTGTCTTCAGATGTCTCACAATAGGTATAATTCTCCCAGTTTCCCACCTTTGTGCTCACAGCTTCCCTCAGGGATGCAGAGATGCTGATGACCCAGGCAGCTACACAAGCACCAATTGCGTACTTCTTTCTATCTAGTTTGTTCAGCTGGTTGTGCAGCACCACAGTAATGAAACGATCCACTGTCATCGCAGTCAGCAGAATGACACTGCTGTACAGACCAACAAAGAATAGAGCAGTTATGAATTTGCAGGAAAGGTCTCCAAAGACCCAGTGGTGTAGATAATCAACAGCCCAGAATGGAAGTGTGATGGTGAAGATCAAATCAGAGCAGACCAGGTTCAGGATGAAAATATTGGTGATACTTTTCAGGTTCTCGTAGATGAAGAGAACACATAAGAGGAGGCTGTTGCCTATGACACTGATGATGAAGATCAATATGAACAAAGTGCCAGTAAAGGTTGGAAAGTTAACCTCACATAGATAATGTTCTTCTTCAGTTGTGTAGTTGCTTTCCATTGTCAAGTTTCTATAAAACACAAACACAAAACTAGATTTTTAAAATGTAATTAAACACATTAACTAAGCAGTTTTCTTTATGGGAATTTCTTTTTTATATATTTTACTTTTTGTATGATCTGTAAAACACAGAGAGTAATAAAGCACCAAATTAGGAGAAGAGGCACAGCAAATACTGATCAACTTACCCCAAGCATCAGCCATCAATTTCCTGTGCTGGAAAGGTTTTGGTGTTCTTAAGTAAACTTGTAGTTCCTCTTTTTAAGCTAGAGTCAGAGCACTGCCTTAAAGGAAAGCACACATTTTTTTTTAACATAGTTTGTCATACTTTTTACTGACAAATAACTGTCTACAAGCATCCTGCATCAGTCGTACCAGACATCAGAATATAATATAACCTATAAAATCTGACAAGAGCTGTGTTGAAACTTTAAAGGTTAACATTTTGAAAGCTCCAGTTTGTATTTTGCTTTTTTGTTTAATTTTTTTTTATGTTGTTGTGTTGTACTATTTGTAAGGCAAACCATGATGTGACAGTATTAAACTTCAGTGCACAAACATTTCATATTTTAAGATCTTTAAATATTTCTCCAGGATATCAGGATATCTTGTTTATGTGTTATGCCTTCAACATTAGTCAAGAAAAATATAATGTAAATTTAAGTAAAAGGAATGAAAGTCAGACAGTGTTGACCTGACTCTCAAAATGGACCATTTCAAATGAAATGTGTTTAAGCACAATTGTATGACACCTTGTTCTGATGTTAATCTATTAGACCTACGAATAACACATGAAGCAAGTCATTGCGGGTTATTGAGTCAGCAAAAACAAATGCATTTGAATCCAAAGGAGGTCTGCACAGTCAAACTTGAGATAAGCAAATGTTGACCTTTATTGTAGCTTAATGGTGCTTAAGAATAACAAAGTCAAAAAAACACTTGAGGGGCAACACGAAGAAAGTTCAACAAAGCCAGCCTTTCTTTTAGTTAGCTGCCTTAACAAAACCTAAAAGAGAGATGAACAGATACCCGTCAGAGATAACAGGTATGGATGCATATCAGCTTTTTCTGTTAGACTTTCTACTTGTGATTCTGTGCAAATGTAACAGGGTCATAAATCACATCTTGTTATAATTACACAAAATGTGTTATTAATACCTGACTGTTAGGACCTCCAAGCCTGTAGTTATGTTCATTATCAGTTAGGGCCCCTCCTCATTGTTCTTCTTCTTTGGTGCAACCCTATAAATACAGTGTACCCCTTTTGCCTCTCCCCTTTTCTATAATTCCCCTGTGGGAGAGGTTGGTGTCATTTCTTTCCAAAACTGTAAAACACACATATAATTCATATTTAGCCACCCAGATGTTTCTGATTGCAATTTTAGTTCAATTATTGTCATCATTATGCCTGTTTTTTGTTAGATGCTATAAATGTGTAGTATGTGTGTGCCGCATATGTGTTCTAGGAAACGTGAATGCTAGCATGAATAGATAATTCTTGCTAGCTTGGAAGTTGTGGTGGGTTGAGCTAACCCTCTTCCCCGCTGTTTGTATTTGGTTATAGGAGCTGGAGTGGGCAAGCTATTTATTTGGAGGTCTTTCTTTCTTTTACCTTTTATCGTCAGGATCACACACAACCCAGAAACACACTGGTTACACTCACTCACAAAAAGGGGCACTTTGTGGATCATGTGACTCTTCTTCTGCACAAAATTATCCTCATGAGCGCTACCTATTCCAAACTGGAGACATCATCATCATCATTAAAAAAAATATGACAGCAAAAGGCAACTTGGCTGCAAATAAGACTAAAATAAACAATTCAAGCTAATACTTTCAACACTATTTGTGCTATCTGTGCTGCTTTCTATTTGTCAGACAATCTGTGCTCTGAAACTCTGAATACATTTAAGCATTAAAGTTTAAATCTATAAAGGAAACATCAAAATCACTTTCGTTTGTGGGCAATAAATTAATATTATATAGCAGCAGATTAGAAACATAAGAACATTTACACATTTTCTGCTTCATTAAATCAGTATCAGTATATAATATTTAATGTTACAGCTGGGCTTCATTCAGAGAGTGTAGGTATGCTTTATTCCTAAGTTAGAGAAGCTATATACAACAACAACAAAAAAATCTGTAATCACGTGGCACCTACAGCCATTTTTAAATCAATACTTAGAAACTTATAAAATAAACTATTCCCAACTAGGTTATGTATCCAGCACAGGTTACCACATTTTAGGGGGGTGTTCATACCCTTTACTCAAAGTTCAGTGCTGAGCTGAGTTGTTGCGGTGTTGTTTTTCCTCATTTAAAAAAAGAGTAGCAGATTTTTTTCCATTTCTGGTCTAGCACAGTTTAGCAAAGAAAACCATGTAAATAAGTAAAATATTACAATATCCCTACATTACCAACCTCTAGAAGTTTAGACAGAGAAAACATTCAGTGCCACAATGTCGATATGAAGTGAAGCTAAATTCTCCCTAGACATTATGCCTACCAGGACTGTTTCATCTGATACCCTGTCTCTGAACTTATCATGCAGGGTCATTTTCTTTATTTAAACAGAACCAACCTTGATGACAAAAAATAATAGCAATGGCCTGTTTTTCCTAAAATGAAACCATTATGAACACAAACAACAAACATTGTAGCTTTACTGTATGTTGAATTAGTGGCTATGTGGCGTGAGGTAAGCAATGCATTTTGAGGAAGCCAGCACATTTCTCGGTGATGAATTTAAATACCACAGTAATGCTGCCTCTACTGGAACACCGTCAGACATGCATTTCCATGTTTTACAATGTCATCGGGTGAGACTATTACACTCTAAATTTAATCTGTGTACTTTTGAAATGTTACGCTGTGTTCTATGAAAGTCAGTTCTTTTTGTCTGTTCTAAATAAAGAAGTTTTCTTTTCAGTTGCTATGCAGTTTAGTAAGAATTTTCTCTCTCTCTCTCTTTTTTTTTTTGCATATTTAAGTGTTTTTCCCATGACATTTATGAATATATAAAAGAAATGAAGAAAATAATGAACTGTTAAGCTTAATGTTCCTTTCAAAATTAATTTAATGTTGAACTAAAATAACTCCCAACTACCATGTGTTGAGAAATGAAGGTTGAAAAGTGGAGAATGTAAAGAGTGCAATTTTTTTAGTTGACTACCCTCACAGCCACTATAGATCCAGGGAGGGAACAAGATAAGACTTAGCTGATTATAGGAAGATAATCAAGACAGGCTAAAAATCAACTTTCTTGTTGCCTTTCCCGTTCGGCACTGTAGCAATCAGAATTATTTTCTGAAGACCAACAAAAAAGCCCAATGGATTTATTTTTCCAAGTGGATTGTTATGGCTTTGTCATACTGGTCCACTTGATTGATCTTTATTCTTGTTATTTATTTATTTAAACTTTAGAGTTATTACAAATGGAACAGACATGACTGGGGGATAGGAAAGGGAAAGACATAGACAAGAGAAGTTCAAGAAAACAAGAAGGAAAGAAAAACAGAGGTGAGAGGGACGGTGAGAAAAGACACTAAAAATCTGCTGGATCACCTACTGGAACGGGGGGAAGGAAAACAAGCAAAAACAGAACAACAGAGTAGGGAGACCACAGCAACAACCTAGATAAGTATAAGTAACAGTAAATAATCAATATTGAATGTTACTGAGCAGCACGTAAGTCTGTGAGCACCGTGTATACACCTATGTGCACGCAGACACAAACATGCATTCCCACCCTCATGCACACATATACAAATAGTCAGCATTCGCCCAATGTGGAGACAAACAGAAATGAACACTGTACACACACTCACACTCCCCAAACATACTCTATACCCCCAGGTCCAGGTAGCATTACCCCCAGAGGGGCAATCCACCCCCAGACCCAGGAGATGTTGCCCTTGGCCCTGTGGTGAAGACAAGCAGACCGCCCCTGGTCCTACAGCAGCAGGGAGGCCCAGCATCCCAGACCCTGACCAGGCCGCTGACTCCTCCTCCTGCTACTTGTTCAACAGTCCTGGGTCTTCTGTGTTGTATTTTTCATTTCATTCAATGTTTCCACTTTGGACAGTCCCAAGTTTGGACTGCAAGCATGCAGGCCAGTTCAGTAGGAAGGACTCATTGTGTGCTGTAATAGATGCAATACACATTTTAACATAGTGATTGTGGGCATGTTACTCTAAAACTAAAACATGATAACCTGCATTTATGGATGGTGCGATGAACTGTGTTCATAGACCGTTGCAAAATATTGAAAAAAGTATTGTCTCACACATCAAAATCATTGTTTTCAGGTATTCAAATCAATTCCACATTTCCACAAGTTCAAATCACTTCCACGGATGTGGAAAATCAAACATTCAATATATTTTATATCTTCTTTAGGTTTCTGAAAAGATATGGACTTATGAGATTTGTATGTTATTACATTCTGATTTTATCTAAATATTCAACCTGTAATATCACAGACATTTAGGCATTTTGTTTGTTCTAATATGTGGCATATTATTAGTGAAATAAGCGGTAATGAATCAGCATACTCAAATAAATGCATAACTCATACTAGTCCCACGAGTGGGTTGCTTTGTCCTTTTCTCAGTTGCACAATCTTGCGCCATCCAACGGGAAAGGTTGGAGCTGCGTGGATGACCTGGTGCATTCACTTGTTCCCCGTAATCGTGAAACTTCAATGCAGATTAAGATCAGATAAGATAAGATAGATCTGTAATGTCACTGTTACCAGAAACAGAGTTTGGCATCTCTCCATTTGTAGGTGCAGGTTTTTGCATTCAACATTCTTTGGATAGAAGAGTGAGATAGACAGAGGATGCTCAGGTTGTTATTAATGTGAATGTAGGTGCAGGTGAAAAAAAGAGCAAACTCTCATAACGTCTTCTAACAGTTAGAAATTTGAGTGTATGATTGAGTTAAGATACATCCTGGCAGTGTGTGCGATTTCTTTTGCTCTTTATATCTGCAAGACGATTATGATGTGGGACACTTTAGTCTTAATTTTGGTGCTTTTGGTTACCTTATAATACTCATGCATGCATGGATTTTTATGTATTTGTCAAACATTGTAATTGCAGAATTGTGCACTGTGCACATCACAGGTTAACATGGTCACAGGAATGATATAGTTAGTAGCCTAATCCCAAGTTTTCTGTCAGTACCTTAGGCCAATGCAGTATACTGGTTGAGATGCACAGATTCTTTTTCAAAAACATTTTGATTTATTCAAATAAAATTCAGACAAATAAAAAAATAAATTAAATTAAATCAATGCAATGACGTTGAAGATGCTGATCAATACGACAGTGCCTGAATGCAACGTTTCCTGCAGGGTTTGACTTTGTTGCAGACTGAACTGATGCAGAGAAGGCTTGCTGATGATGAACACCGATGGAGTTGGACATCAACATCACATGAGGATACATAAATATCTAACTTTGCTTCGTCTGCTTTTTTTTCTCCTTTCTTTTCTCTTCAAAACACTGGACTGCATTTGTCTTTTTAAATAGATAACTGCCATCAGTGAAAGAGTGAAGAATCTGTTCGGGATAATTAATGAGTTTCTCTGCGCTCAGAAACTGGAGCTACAGGAAGGATGGCGACGACAAAGACGGTTTATCTCGTCAGATGTCTGGTCTTTGTTCTCCAGCTTGAAATCAGCTTCATGAGGCTAAAATCTGCCTACGGTGAGTCATAAAAGTGTAATTGACACCAGCTACAAAAAGCACAGACCCACATCGTGAATTAAGTGTTAATTATATTATTAATTTTATTTAGACAATTTTTAAATCACTTTTTCCTTTTTAACATGTATTTGTTGTTATTAGGCTAATAATGGGTTGGCTGTCATGAAGCGTAACCTTTTCTGAATATGCTTACAGTGTCCATATTTCTTACCATAGTACTGACAGCCCGATGGCCTTTCAGTTATTTCAGTACTAAATCACAAATTTAACCTCCTGCTTTGAAAGCAGTGATTTATTTATTTATTATTTTAAGACGGCAAACTAATGAAATGTTTAACCACGCTGTTTTGTTGCTGCTGCTTTGTGTAATAGAGTTCACGTCTGTAAGAAAATCTAACACATCTTGCGTGGAAGCACCTATTGGCATTTGCTGTGGCGTGTTTTGAGCCCCGACAGTCACCGTGTAACAGATTCATGGACACATCACCCACTGATGTCTGGCCTCACACGCCAGGTCCTGGAGCTCCTGGTGTGAAGAATGTGAAGCATGCCTTCACTGTCCGCTGTGAAAGGAAAAGTTAGGACACTGTTGTCACTGGAAGGGAAGAGTGACCACATGTTTGCCACATGGCACCCACTGAGGAACTGTTTACATCCAGCCGGACATGTAAAAGAGCGAGTTTGCTTTCTTACGTTTTAGACCTCGTATTGTCCATATCTAATCTCTTAATATCTAATAATCAAAGATTATTTTAATGCTGTTAAAATAATCTTTTAATCTGTTTAAGCCTTTTAGTTTGGGGTGTTTCAGTAAAGCTGATGCACTCTAATACAGCAGCCTCACAGCATACAGACTGTTTTTGGCAAGGTGTTGTTTTACAGGATTTGGTTTGTGCTACTGTTAAAAATGCTTAAACAAAATAGTCATATTTTGTTCTTGGAAATGTGCTCAATACGACATAATGCAATTTAGCTGACAAACCACACCCTCTGAAGTGACGTAAGAAAAGCCAGAACTTTCTGAAAGGGTTCATATAAGAAACTGATATTATAAACTTTGTGGATGTAAAGTTTATGACAGCACGTCGTGTTAAAATACAATTGATGTTCTTAATTATTTAATGCCTACTGTGATACACAGGTTTTTGTGAGTTTTTCAGCATTGTCAGTCAATTTTGGTTGTTATTGAAAACAATTAATACGTTGCACAAACAAATTTTTTAGGAATACATTTGGCAAAAAATGACGGATGTAGACAAATTAATACTCATTTCATTTCTTTTTTAAAATTTGTTTGAAGGTTCAATCAGATCAGACTTTACAGAGTTAATTAGAAAAGCGAAATTGTAATTAGAAAACAAAATTTTTCATTTTAAATTATGTGTTTGTTTGTTTACTGATTTGGAAAACAAATCAGTACCTTAAAATGGAGAGAAGTAAATGAAAAGCCTCAAGAGATCATATTTGACAGGTACACTTAATATTTTCGATTTTATTTAAAACTTTGTCAGTTTGGTATTTTTGTAAGCGCTCAAGTTACAGTAAGTTAGTGATCTGCTGAATATTATTTTGTCAGATGTTGCTTTATCTACTACATCTGCTAAATCCACTAAATCTGTTCACTGGACTCTTCAGTCAATAGATGTTTAATTAGATTTGTTATGATGTTTGATTATAACCCCTTTGTCTTTTATAAGTATAGATTTTTAAAAGTTTTTTTTTATATCAGAATAAAAGAGAAAATTGCAAAAAAAAACAACAACAAAAAGACAGAACTAAAAGCACTGGTGTATAATAAATTGATTTATGATAAGATACATATGAAGCCCAATAAAATGCTTCATACAACAAATGCATAATTTTTTTATTTGGCTACATTGTTGTTGTCTCATTAAAAATTCTAATCTAACCAACCTATTTTCTTTGCTCTCCTCTGTTACTTCTTAGGAGTCTACCCTGCCAACATGCAGGAGCCGTCTCCTCCAGAGCAGAGGTTATATATACTCTCTGTGAACCACCAGCCCAGAGAACGGAGGTGGGCATCTAGGCCCAGGTCCGAGGCCCCTGACAGGACTGCAGATAAACGAGGCCACTACAGAAACCAACACCAGTCAGAGGAGTCAGATCCAAATGTAATGATGGAGGATGAGCCCAGTAATTCTACACAGATCGTAGTAAGGTTATTCTGCTGCAAAGACATTCAACAGCAGATAGAGTTAATGCAATAGAAATATTACTGTACTACAGTTTTAGTGTTTAAAAAGGGTACATGCAAAGATGTGATAAGAACATATAATAACATATATAATAATATCTGCTGTTGTAGGATATGGATAATGTCTACTACACATCTAAAATCTATCCTCCTGGAGATGCAGCTGGTAAAGAGCTGTGGGTCAACATCAGTAAAATGGAGGCGGATCAGCAAAAGGTCCGTGGCTTCCTGCCCAGCACTCACCGACAAGCTGAGGTAAGAGATCAGTCTGTGAAGAAATAACTAAAATAGGAACATTTCAAATTTGTGGGGAGTGAAGTGGTTTATTTTCCAGGTATGATGTCCAGACTGTCTTGTACACCTTTCATATTAGTTTTATAGTTTCATCTTCTTCCTAAATAAAGACAAAAAAACAACAACTTTGTTTTACCTAATTTCCTGCTTTATGTTTCTGTGCTTCCAGAGAGTGAATCTTTCCTTTGACTTTCCTTTTTATGGCCATTTACTCAAAGAAATCACAGTTGCAACTGGAGGTGAGTCTTTAACTACACTCAGTGTTGTTTCTGTGGAGGTTGTGAGCCCAAAGCTGCACGTGTCAGGAAATCCCATCACCTTCTTCAAATCTAAGAATAAACACACTTTTGTTAGTTGGAATTCCACCTACTTAATAAATATATTAGTTTATTAAATGGTAATAAATAATTGTTACTTGCATATTTTGAAGTTTTATTGGGGCAGTATCAATGCCTGAGCTTTAGTGAGTCAAAGATCTGACCGTTGCATTGACAGGAACAAAGTACATAAGTTAAATTAATGACTGTGTCTACAAGCAATTTACATGACAGCTGTCCGTGTCAACTGATTATAATGTATAATAAGTTACTGATGCTAACAGCTGCACATCTTTTCCTACCAGGTTTTATTTACACTGGAGACATAATCCATCGGATGCTCACAGCCACTCAGTACGTCGCTCCTCTGATGGCGAATTTCGACCCGAGCCTGTCGAAAAACTCATCTGTGTTTTACTTCGATAACGGTAGGAACTGTTGATCTTATTTATTTACTAGACTAAATATTTTTACTGAATAGACGCCCTAACATGTGCTGCATACGGTTGGCAGGGAACATGCAAACATGCGTACAAAACATTACAGTATTGTGTGTGCCCATGTCCATCCATTAGGCACAGCATTGGTGGTTCAGTGGAACCACCTTCACCTCCAGGACAACATCAGCGTGGGAGCTTTCACCTTCCAGGCCATTCTGCACAGTGACGGGCGGATTGTCTTTGCCTACAAAGAGGTGGCTTTTCTTCTCTCTTTTGTGTCCATCTTATAAAACGAAGTAAATTTATTCATGTAGTTTTTACCTCATAGATTCCTATTAGCATCAGCGACATCAGCTCTGAGAATCATCCTGTCAAAGTGGGCTTGTCCGATGCGTTTATGGTGCTTCGTGAGCTAGAGCAGATTCCCAGTAAGTTGAAAATTTGTCCTGTTAAAATTTCATCAAAATACTTTCTTTAATTATTAGCAGCTTATATGTGACATCTTTATTTTCTATCCGACATGCGTCAGATGTTCGTCGGAGAACCATCTATGAGTATCACAAAGTCGACATTCCAGTGTCCAAAATCTCCCGTTTAATAGCTGTGGAGATGCTTCCTCTCCCTAGTAAGTTATTCCTATTTTTAATACCATTTGAACCAGTCAGTATTCAAAGAATGTATAATCTTTGTGCTACAGGATATTCTACTATTATGCTGTTTTATCTGCAGAAGGCAAAGCAGTTTCTTCCTCCTCACTCTCTTTGTCTGTCTTCTCAGCGTGTCTGCAGTTCTCCAGCTGTGGCCCATGTGTCACTTCTCAGATTGGCTTTAACTGCAGCTGGTGCAGTAAGCTACGAAGGTAACGTGGAAAAGCAGTCAAAGAGATCTTACCAGTGACTTTGCCACTATTTTAGGAATAGAAAATGTTTCATGGTCTAATGTGGATCCATTAAAATTAGAGAATATTTTTAGTTGAAGGCAGTTACAGTAAGTTTTTTTTTCCAGTGTGAAACTGAGGCATTTCTCACTTTGGATAAATATGAAAATATAATAACTGCATTATCTCTCATTTTAATAATAATGAATTTGAAGTATTTTGTACATGCAGCCTATTCAACCTCACAGTTTATCCATGAGAGTTTTTTTGTTGTTGCCCAAAGTTTGTTCAGTTCAGCTCTCAGTCAGTTGCGGTTGCGCGTGCAGGGATACGCTCACTCACTCACACTCAGTAAACTTGATTCATAGGCGGTGCTTCCTGAGACTGTCTCATATCCTGTCACTGTGAGTAAACAGAGCAGGCTCGCAGAGTCATTCGCATGTCATTCACATACAGTACAGTCAACAGGAAGCCTGCGGGATAGTCAGCAACCCCAACTACCCGAATCTGGCCTAGCGACCTTAAGAGATGAATATACAAAGTTCACTGCAGTTAGCAGGAATACGCAGCCGAATCTCCTGTCAAGCACTGAAGAGTCTAATAAACTTATCTTTTAAATAAATAATTGTAATACATTTAGTGATTTGTGACAATGAAAAAGGTTTTTAAGCATCACTCATGGTGGTTTAAATATTTTGTGATTATTATCCACATCTCCAATAAATCATTTTAATTTTAATTTAAAAATAAATCATCAGCTGCCAGCATTAAGGTGGATAACTTAAATCTGGTTTTGGAAACATTCATCTCCACGAATAAAGCGGGTTGTGCTCTCACAGAGTGAAAATGTAACAGCAGTCATTTCATTCTTTCTCAGATGTTCCAGTGGTTTTGATCGTAAACGGCAGGACTGGGTTGACCTCGGCTGTCCAGAGGAGGTTCTTCTGCTTTTCTCCATAAAGATTGACCACATTAGAGCTCAGCACCATTAGCGTCAGTCTGAACACACTTTTGTTTCCCAGAGGCAGAATCTGCGATGTCCCCGGATGATGGAAGTCACAAATGCCACATCACATCACGGGAGACACCGAACCCCTCCAGTTACTGTGTCTGCAGGGCAGCAGAGGACATCTGGCATGACCTCCACCCCCGAGACTCCCACTTTCACCATTCCCTCAACACACAGCATCAGCAGAGAAACAAAATCACATCCACAGCGTCCCACCAACAAATCTGCAGGTGGTAAACTCACAAAGCTTTTTTATCTGCTTTAATAGTACTCATAGTTTGTTGTGACTGCTTGTCTGATCACACTCCTCATGCACATGTTCTCACTTGACTCTAATCAGAGAATCAATAAGAATAAAAAAAAAACGGTTTTGAAATCTAATTGAAATAATTTCTTTGCCTTGATTACACTTTTATTTTGTTTGCCTTATAAACAAATGTCAGTTTCTACTAACATAGAGGAGCGTGGATGCCTTTAATGGAATCCTTTTGATTGTTAACATTAAAATAAATCATCTTGAATGCTGAATCATCTGAGATCACTCTGTCGCTCTTTGTGCACCTCTGCAGCGCAGCCATCATTACGACCCCATGAATGAATGTTTGTTGTTGTTGCACAGTATCCATGCTTGGTGTGTTGTGGAACATCTGACAGGGTGGGGGTCAAGTGGCCAGCTATTTCCCAGCCCCCTGTTAGCTCATAGCTGAGCATATACAGCGCCATGTTAAATACTGCATGATGTCCTCAGTGTGCTGAAGGATGGCGTGATATACGTTCATCACTCTGGCAGAGTGAGAAAGACTCAATATCCGACTCAAGCCAAAAAATTTTTTGTTGATTATCACTTTTTTCGTTCTTCTGCAGACTACGTTTTAAGTCAAGTCCACTGAAGTGAAAGCTTAGGAAGAGAAAATGAAGTTTACAGATTGCTCAGAAACCGCCACTTGTGAAATTTAACCAAAATATTTTTTAAAGTCATGTCACAGCATGTCATGTACTGTGTGCATTTAAAAGTCTTTGTTTTTTCTTTTCTAGATGGTGCAGAGACTGCTTTTCACATCAGTGATGCACGTAAGTCACTCACAGTCGAATGAAAGTGCCTCGTGCAGTTCTATTGGACCTGAAACGGTCTCTGCTTTCCAGCTCCTTAGTCCAAAGTGTGTGACGTTAAACTGCACCCGTGTGAGAATAGTGCATGTAATTTCCTTAACAAATTCACATCCAGCGAGTGTGTGTTGAGTCTTGCTTCCTCTGCGCTCTACCCAAGCAGTACCTCCGCCTTAGTCAAACACAGTGTTTCCCCATAGTGAGACTGTGTCTGAGGCAGGCCTCCTGTTGGGTTTCGTGTGAAAAAGCACCAATTCCCACAATGTCGCAACTTAATGAAGCTGATATTGTTCAAAGTTGGTAAATTTTTTATGTCGAGAAAAATGAAAAGTTAACGTGACTGCAGCAGCATTTACATTTAAGTCTATGAGCTGAATCTGACCACTCTCTGTGTACAGCAGGAGAGGGGGAGAACACAGACACCTATGAGGCATCGCCGATGCGTCTGCTGGTGGGAGTCCTCGTAGTGATGGTCCTGCTGGCAGCAGCCATCTTTACATACATCTACGTGTATAACCACCCCACGTCCAGCGCCAGCCTCTTCTTCATGGAGGTGCGTCAACCTAAAATCAGCCAAGGTTTCCATAACAGACTTCCCTGAAAAAACGGCACTAGTAGTACGGCTTAATTTATTTGAACCTACACTTGCCAACATTATATTTATGCAAAATCACGAGTTCCTAGATCCTTTTAATTCCCCCCTCTTTAAAATTAAACTGGAAATACAGTGAATTTTAATAAATTATCAGAAGCAAACCTAACACAGTAAACATTTGGTTAGATTTAATTTGGAGGAAACTACTCACATTTACTATGAAACTAGTTACCCAAACTTCCCTTTAAAACATGATTTTAAATTAATGTCCAGACATTGCTCGACATTTGCAGACGTTACTCATCAGTTATTTCAGTGTGTTTGGAGAAGTGAATCAGCACCAATGAGTCACCTTGTTTTTACTTCCTATTGAACCTACAAGTACATTACTGAGTATGTTTTACACTCATGTACAAAAACATGCAATCATATTCCAAACAGTGTAATTATATAAAATTAAATAATACATATCTTTTATTTGGTGCTATATAAACAAAATTGAACTGAATTGAAATGAACTGTTTTAGCAACGTGGAAATATTTCCCATTGAGAAAAATACTTGAAGTGAACTTTAAATTTTTATTGTTTGGCTCTTATTTTACTCGACATTTGTTGTGAGAGCTCAGCCAAAAATTCTTCCATCAGTTGTTATAATATTCAGTGAAATATGGACTACACATGGACTTTACATACATTAAATACATCTAAATAGAAGTCAGTCTGATAAAAATGGGCAGAAATGAACACTTCTAAAGTGGAGCATTATGTTTGCTTTAGGTGAAATGTGATGAATGTTTATGTGATCTTCATGAGTGCTTGTTGTTGGACTGTAATGACTGCAGGAAATGGGGGGATAATAGAATGGGCACTATTTTTAATAGTTTTCTTTCCTTGAACTGTCTGCTAATTGTGCCCCCCCTCCACCAACCCCACAGCGACGCCCAACCCACTGGCCAATCCTAAAGTTCAGGCGAGGCTCGGGTCGTCCTTCCTACGCCGAGGTGGAAGCTCCCGGTCAGGACCGAGACAGCATCGTGGTCATCGATCCCAAAAAGTGTTTTGTGATTTCCGACAGACGAGAGAGCGAACAGAAAGAAGGATTCGTCATTCCTGATCAGAGGGAGCGCTTCCTAAGTTCAGAGAGCTCCTGACCAAAACTACAAATCCCACCATCCTTTGGGAAAGATCTGGTTCTCGATGGACGTCTTCTTCCTTTTTCAGATGCTACAGTTTATTTGTATTTAGCTGTTGCACTTTAAGGACAACAGCTGAGTACACAGAAACACAAAAACACCAAACCTCTATGAGGAAAGTGTTACGATTATGTTTATGCACCAGTTTTACCTCCTGTTTGTATCCATTTGGCCAGCCACAGCACTTTTATGAAGCATAAAGGACAAAATAATGAGTTTACGCTGCTCAGGTCATCCGCTCATTTTTACCACAGCTCCACAGAGAGCGCGAGGTGATGCTGCTGAATGGTTTAAACCACCTCTCAAAGACGGCCTTTATTTTCCACAGCTGTCCTTCCCACACCTTCACAAAGAGGAATGTCATATTTGAGTGTCATTTCCTCATCTCAAAATTACAGACTAAATTCCTCACCGTTACACCCACATCCACCTGAGGTGGAAAACAGGATGCACAGTGTTTTCAGCCCTGTGTAACATTTGCACACTGCAGCAACTTTGGCTTATTTCTCTTTATTTTCTATATTTAAAAGGCAGAAAACAACATTTACTGATTGCTTTGCAGATATGTACACTTCAACATACACACTTAAATAAAATACAGGTATACATTGTAAGTTGTTTAAATTTATATTAACTGTAGACATAAAGCAGTATCACAACATTTCTCTAACATGCTATAACTGCTCCTGTGTAAATGTAATCACTGTATTTTCTATATAATGTACAGTGTAAATTGCAGGTTTTATCCAGTAACAGCAGTGAAATGAAGACTGAAACATTTTCTAAATAAAACATTAAAACTTTTTTACACCTGATGTTTAATCATTTCAGATTGCTGTTTCATTGTTTGGGGAATTAAAAAGTAAATGATTGATTTTTTTTTAACAGTGATCAGTGCTGATAGAAATCTGCTGGATGTATCTGATAGAATGATGCAAATCAACTATTTCCTGCATTATTTGTACATCTCATATTACACATACAGTACTAAAGTCTTATGGTATATGATTTGAGGCGTGAGTAGTTTAAAATTAAATTAAGGCAAATGGTGTCTAGATGGATTGTTTAAGACTGGCCTGTAGGCTGCAGTGTAGCAAGGTCAAGGCACTGATGTGTTGGAGGTACTACAGACGTTCTTGTCCGGTGACTTATTTGTCTTTGTACTCTAAAGCAGAATGAAAGAAAATGAGGAGAAAGACACATTAATTTGTAACCCAGGTACTGCTATAAAAGAGCAACTGCATACATAAATTGGCTTGTTTTACAAAAATATTTTGAATAGAAAAATACACATTAAAAGACCTTTCGGTGTACCTAACCTGGACCCCTAATCCCTAACCCCCCTCCCCATTTGATTCAGTGTCACTGACACAAACTGAGTAGCAATTCTTGCTTCACCTATGTTTTTCCTGGCATGACACGTAATGAATTGCAAAACTTATATAATGTATAATTAATGCATATTATTTAGTATGCAATGAATGTAAAGTCCACGATGCCCCAAAACAAGTGGAAATCCTGCTACAACCACTAACATTTTGCAGTATCCAAGCAAGAAACCATCTGCACAGCTATGCTCCTGGGGGAGGGTCAAATATCAAATTCATGAAGAAAAAATATGTCCTGTACTGGACATAAATTTGAATATTGTCTAAAAGCAGCTGCATGATGCAGTGAAATAAAAAGAATATGATTTGGAAAACAGGGAAGATGAAAAGTTACAAAATAAATAGATATCACTGCAGTACTCCTAGAAAATACTCTACGTAAATGCTGTAATTTTGCATTTAGCTGATATTGGGTCAATAAAAACTAACAAGTCACATATTACATCATAGATATAAGTTCATTATGAATAACTAAAACACTTCATGTCTTTGTTTGTTTTTACATAAACCATATGAAGTGAAATAAAGTATTTCAAACTCTACTGTTTGAAGTAGGACAGTGTTTCTCCACCTTTCACGGGGGGTGCAGGTAATCGCCTTCTCATCTGTCTCGAGGAGTCGAGGGTGACGGGCTGCAGGGAGATGCATGTGAGAAATAGTTTTGTGTGCACGTGCAAAGTTTGACTTCCTGTTCTGATGGACTCACTGCAGTGTGTTAATGTAAACAGATACTGTACCATAACTGGAATAGTCCTGCTCTTGATCAAGCGCGACTGTGTGTCCACATTGAGACCGGCGTTCTTCAGAGCAGCGATCCTTGCTGAGATGTCACAGATCTACAGCAGACGCAGAGAAAGGATTAAAATGATTTTGTGTTTTTAACAAACAAAACAGCACTGTTCAATATTTGAATTGTTTTTCATTTTAATCTGTTGGTGTAATTTTTATGTTTTTAAAGCCAAATCTTTTTTTTAAAGGAAATACCGTCCAAATATCTGTCCATCAAAATCTCTCCTTCTATTTACATATTTTACTAGAAATCTAACCTCGACCTACCTGCAGTTCAGATTGTTGTACCTTGGCAGCTGCTGCTGCCACCTGCTCCTCCAGGAAGGACAACTCCATGTCAGACGTGGAGCTGCAGATTCCCCGGGCACACTCCTCCAGGTCACTCAGCTCAGCCTCCAGACTGTACACTGATCCTGCTGCCACGTACACCTGCAGCACATTTTAAAAATCAAGTTTAAGTGTTTTTGAAACCTGCGTTCGTTCGAATTTTATTTCTCTAAAACTACTAAAATTGCACAAAACAGGAAATAGCAGCTTGCAGTGATGGAACAAGGATAAGTGAAATAAGCAGTTATTTTGGAGATTTTGCTGCATTTTAACACATTTTTGCAGACAATTTTGTTTAATACTCATCTTCACAATAATGTCATTAGGCCATATTTGCTCATTTATGTGCTCATTTATAACTATAATTATAACTATAATAATGGAAAACAAGTTTCACTAGTTCCACATTATTATATTATTGAACAGTTAGATAATCATAAAGGTTTTTGGTTATAAACTTTAACAGGATGTTAAAAAAAATGTAAACAACATGTTAAAAATAAAAAGTTGGCTAAAAGTATTTATATCCTGGGTAATGTTAGGTATATATTAGATTACAAGGCAATGCGAATATTATATTTTTCATTGTTTCTACCCTATCTGAGTTATTGTGTTGAAGTATGGGGAAATACATATGTGACTAATATGAAACCATTATACTTATTACAGAAGAGAGCACTTCGAATTATGCATAATGTTAAATATAGAGAACACACTAATAGTTTGTTTATAAAATCTAAATTATTAAAACTAGACGACATAGTGAAATTACAGACATTAATTATTATGTTTAGGGCGAAAAATAAAACACTACCTCTTAAGTTACAAAGTTTATTTCTATTGTGTTCAGAAAATGGGGACATTATAGGAGGTTTTATTTTAAGCACCGGTTTGCTTGAACCACACAAAGCCAAATGTGTCCAACAGTCATAGGCATATGAAACTGGAATTCTCTCAGTGATCATTTTAAGGGTTGCACAAATGTTTCTCAATTTAAAATCTGCTACAAGAATAAAATGATAAACCGATATGAAGAAGCTGAAAATAACAGAAATTGTAGAAAGAATGATCCTTTTAGTTTGATATTTAGTGGTATTGCTCATTGTTGAGTATATTGTTCTGTTTGTTTTGTTGTGTTGTGTTGTGTTGTGTGCAGAATAGTGTCAGAGTGTATTTTTGGCTGTAAGTGCCTACTTGTATTATCACAGATAGGGGGCAGGTGTCAATAAGAATTTATTCTTCTTCCTGCTCCTTTTCATGTTACTTTAATTGAAAGGAAGGATGTGTATAGGAAATGAATTACTGCTGTACCATGTGTGAAACAAAATAAAAAAAACCAAAAAAACCAACAATGCATGATGGAATAACAGCTACATTAACCACAATTTTTATGTGTTAATTATTTGATGGACTCAACTGAAAATTATTAAAAATAATGATTTTAATAAATTATCTCAACAGCAAGTGAAAATCTAGTGAATAAAGTGAAACTATTAAAACAAGCTGTCACGTCACTGAGTTATTGAGAGAGAAATTGAAGCAGGGTAAATGTAAGGGGAAAAGGAAGCAGCCAAAGTAACTTATTATTCAGTTGGCTTTGTTTCTTTTTAATGTTTGTTGAAAGATTTATGGTAATATTTAATTATACTTAGCGGATCCTTTTAAAGCCTAAATTAAAATGCTGCATCTTCAAAACAAGAGCTAACCGTGCTACATGTGATGTAGAATATCTTTAAACTGAACTCACGTTTTCCTCCAGTCTGGAGAACTGCTGGTCCAGTTTTTTGGGGTCAGTGTTCGGGGGCAGGGAGGTGGATGGGGGTGGGGTGTTTTCTCCTCCCTCCACACCCTGCAGCAGGTCTTCAGTGGCGTTCAGCACCTTCAGCATCTCAGTAGTGATGCTGCGCAGGGACACGGCTGAGTATCTCTACAGCACACAAACAGAGACGGGTGTTACTCTAAATACTGACATCTCCTGGCAGTGTGATTAAGGATACCTTTATTTTCATTTAAATTAGAAAAACAAGTAAGAGTGCAATAGAACAACTGTTCATACCCAGGTGAATTCAGTGTGAAGGATTTTAAAGCTTGCAGTTTGAATTTCCTCCACATCCTGATGTTTTTTAGGTCATACTGGGATATTAACGCTCTTACGTTAGCCTGGACTCAGATTAATGAAATGCAGTGCCACTCCACTTACTGCTCTAAATAAAGTTCAAAATAAAAACATCCAGATGCATGAATGAATTCAAATGCATTTCAGGAGGAGGGACTTCAGTCACAGTGGATGGTAATCAGCTGTAAAAGCTAGTAAATCATTAATATTATGGATTTTCTTTTTTGGGGGGGTAACATTGATGACATGTTGAAAAATAAGTTATGCATGACAAACATGGAAAAATATTAAAAAACAAAAACTAATCTGAGTACCCGTCTTCAACCAAAACAAAGTTCATTCTCACCTGCTCCAACAGAGTCGACATAAACTCTATTGTTTTGTAAAGCTCCATGTCTCTACCCTACAGCTCACACAGCGCAGGAGGAAACGAAGCACACAGAGGAGAAAGAAGCATCAGACAGAAGTTAGTTGCATTCAAAACAAATGATTTTTAGGGAGTTTGCACTGGACTTTAAAGTGATATACTGCAAGTAAAGGAGACACAGGAGAACCTAAACTCGTAGAGAGCTCTACTGGGGTGTCGGCTCTTACAGCTCTATCATAAACTCTGCATTTCGCATCGTCAGTATTGTTTTATTATGTTATTATAATCTAGTCCAATACAGCAGGAAGCACTATAAGCTGTAATAACACAAATCAAGACTTCTTCTGTAATCAAACTCTTAAAGGGGGCAAAGGTTGTAAATGAAATTTTAGCACAGGCCTGTTGGACTGAATATAAACACCTGAGCTCAAATGAACGGAAAACTTTTAGGAAGTGAGAGGAAAACAGCGATGAAGCAGGAAAATATGAAAAGCAGGTTTACACAAACGTTTGTTTTCTTTACGGCAGACAGAAAATAGAATAAAGGTTTGGCCAGCCAGGAATTAATCAGGGACCCTCTGGCAAATAAAACACACCATGCAGACTCATTAGCACGATTATACATTCTTTGGAGGGTCTTTAATAAATCTGGTTATTGGGACAGACTATGTCTGATGCAGGATTATGTGTAATCCTGTGGCACTGATAGAAATAATGAATCCTGTGTTTTATTTCTTATGAACTGACCTTTTCATTTGTAACTGGTGAAATGTGCACGTGTGTGTTTGTTTTGTTCTAAGGTGCATAGGCTCACTTTACCCAGCAGAGTGTTAGTAGGAAATAAGTGTCAGAAAAAAGCTTCTGAAATGGTCTCACAGCTTGAGTGCTTACATTCTGAATCTCCTCTGCTGACAGTAAACCCTCGGGCAGAGACAAAGTGCTGCTTTCTTCCATGATGTCTGCACTTTTGTCTTTGACTTCCTTCATGTCTGTCTTCTCCATGTCTGCAGTATCTCCCCATGTCTCCAGTGCTTGCCGCTCTGCTGCCAGACTTTCTCTTCCATCCTCTTTTTCCTCCGTGTCCTCTTCTGTTCTTTCACACATCAGGGTAGCTTCACTTGTCTCAAATGTCTTGGTAAATGTCAAAGCTGCAGGTTTTTCTTTAACCAAACTTTTTTCACTTTCTTTCTGCTCATTTACATCTCTGCCTGCCTTGTCTGTGTTCTCCCGTTTTGCAGAAATATCTCCTTCAGTTTCCTCACTTCTATTTTCCTCGGGATGTTTTCTCACCTCTGACTCAGACCTCTGGTGGCCTCTTTGACTTTGAGACTCCTTTGAAAGATGTCCCGTCTCCTCTGAAGCGTCTGTGCTTTGTCCAACCTTTTCTCCTTTCTCTCCTCCTTGATCACTGCTTTCATCTTCATCCTTTAGCTCTTTGTTTCTTCCTCCGACATTATCCATTATTGGTTCTACGTCCATGTCGCCCAAAGTCATTAACAACATGCTGCTGATTATTCTGTCGAATTCTTCATCGCTGTCCTCTAAAGATTGCCTCTTTTTCTCGCTTTCTTTGCTTTCTTTCTGAAACTTGTCTTCTCTGTCTTGGTCGGGCCACTTTGCCTCAAGCCAATTCTTTTGCTGTAAGTCGCTTCCCTGTGCTTCCACCCCTGTTTTTAAGTTAATCTCTTGTCTTTTCTCTGAGTCGTTTTCACTCTCATTTCCTTTGAAAACTTCTACTTTTTCAGTGCCTAAGTGCCCCTTGGCTATTGTTTCATCCACTGTTACCCTCTCCACCGTGCAATCTTTATTTTCCGCTCTCTCATTTTCCTCATGCTGGACAGCCTCGACTTGTATCTGATTGTAAAAAGCATCCTCATGTATTACTTTTCCATCCCTGCCCTCTCTCATTGTTTTCTCAGTATCAGCCATTAACTCAAACATGTTCACGTCCAGGTCTCCAATGGTCTCTGTCCTCTCCCTATCTGCTCTCTCCCAAAGCTCTTCCATCTCAATGCTGTTCTCAGTTTCTCCTTGTTTCATCTCCTCCTCCATTTCTCCCTCATTCTCTCCAATTCTATCCAGCTCATCCTCAGTGGAAGAAAACTGAGAAGCCCTCACTAAACTGACCAAATCGCGTAGCTGTGCTGCTTCCTCTGCTGGCAGTTTCCACAGAGACTCTTCGTCCATCGTCTCGTCTCCTTCTCTGCTCACTCTGTCCAACTCGTCCTCTGTAGATGAAAACTCGGAGGCACTGACTTGATTAACTAATCTACACACTTTCACCACCAGCTCCTCCTCGTCCTCGTCCTCTTCCTCTCCCTTTTCCTTTTCTTCTATGCCAACTTTGTCCAGCTCGTCCTCTGTGGATGAGAACTGTGAAGCTCTGACTTGTTTTTCCAACTGACATATTTTGTAAGTCAGTCCTTTTGGCTTTTTCTCATCTTGCTCTTTATCTTCCTCCTCCATATCTTCATCGTTCTCTCTTTCCCACTCTACTTCACTTCTGTCGAGGTTATCTTCAGTAGACGAAAAGTATGAGAGTCTGGACTGTGCAACAAGCCTGTAAAATCTGTATTTCATCTCTTCATCCATTTCTTTCTCTTCCTCATCCTCCATTCTCCTTTCATCCAAATCGATCTCCATTTTCCACAGCCTCTCATCTTCCTCCTCTACATCCGTACTTTCTTGAGTCCTTTTCTTCGTCTGTCCATCATCTCCGTCTTCATCAAGCTTTTCATTTCTTGTGGTCGAGTCAGAAACTCGTGCCGCTTGCTGCTGCAGACTTAACTGAAGCTCCTCGTCCACTGGATTGGATTTATTTACAGTGATGTTACCCTCAGAGTCAAACGGTTCAGGGGTGGTGGCTTCAGACGTCAGAGTGTCAGAGGTCACATCATTAGAAGGATGTGGTGGGACGTTGTCATTTTGATTTAAATCCTGCAAACAGAAAGAGTGTTTGACTTAGAAAATATAAATTTATTATATTGACCATTGCTATTATTTGTGAAGTGGGTTTGTTGTCTTGAAAAACAGAGACTTGACTGATTGATTTATCAGTTAACTGAGTAATCATCTCATTTCTTTATCGTAATAGCTCCATGCAAACAACTGCAGAAATTAGACAAGTTTCAGAGCAAAAGCTGGCAGCTTTGCATGTTTAAAGGTCCTTGAATGACTCAGCTGGATAGTCCAGTGTCCTTTCATCTGTATTTCTTTCTTACCGACACAGGAGAAGAAGCCACCGTTTCTTTTTTACTCTTTCTCCTCTTCCGTGACTTCCTCATTTTTGTCACCTTCGTCTCTCCCTGATTCCCTCCTGCTCCCTCCAGGTTAAAGTTCACATCGATGATGTTTGTCCTGTGGGATGACGAAGGTCTGATGATCTCTGCCGGCACCTTCCGCTTTAAGAGAGCCATGAGAGGTTTTTTAGGCTTCCAGTTCCCCTCAGAGTCTGAAAACAGACCATCTTGGCTGCCTCGCTCGCCCGTTAGTGGCGATGGGATGCTGTCGCCGGCGTCAGGCAGGTGAAAGTTAGAGTCCGTCATCTTCCTGTGGATCTCCTTGAGGACGGCACCCCAGGAGCTGTCAGGCTCTGGTCTGCTTTCGTTGTCTGAGCCCAGACCTTCGTAGGCTGACACCACTCCGGACTCCCTCTCCAAAGCGCTGTAGACCAGGCTCTTCCTTTTAGTGAGTAGGCTGGGACGAGACAGCTGGGCGCTCTGCAGGGCAATCCAGTTCCCATCAGGGCTCTTCAGCACTGCGGACACACCGACGCATAGACGCATTTACACAGACATGCACATACACACACAAGGACGCAGATATCACGCAGAGAAGCAGGGAGCAGTGTGCCAAACGAGGCATATAACGATGCAACAAAAACACCCACACAAGTATTACCTACCACACCTTTAACTAGAACTGAGAGCGTGACATTACAGCTAGCAGTTCCCCAACAAGGCAGAGAAAATTTGGATATGAAGCCAGTTTGTATGAAAACTTTGAAAAGAGATAAAGTATGAAAAAAAAAATGCTGATGCAAATGTGGACCGTTTTCCTTAAAATTGGGAGACTGTAGCATTGTTTACCTGTCACTTAAATCATGTTGTTCCAGTTACAGGAGCACGCATGTTGTGTATATCATATGTAATGAACCTGTTCCAACTTTTTATGGTAATACATTCAATCATAAACAGTGTGAGGAGAAAAATATACATAAAATAATCCAATTTACAACTGTGAGTTTAACATACTTGTTGAGTTTTTGAGGATCTTACCAGCGTTATCCAGCCGGTCTACACTCTTCCAAGCTGACCCAGCTCCTTCCTTCTGTAATGTCTGCGGGGAGTCTTCTATAAGGCCCGGAAGGTCATTGTCCAACAGTGAGAAAGCAGATTGTGACCTCTGGGGAAAAAGATAAAAGTCATTGCAAAATTAGAAAAAAATAGTTTGGTGATATTTGAATTGATCTTTTATTTCTATAAACTGATGATAATATAAAGGTTCCTTGTTGAATAGTTCAACCAGCAGAGGTCAGCATGTGGAAACAGAAATGATCATGTCATCCTTTGTTTCAGTGAAAGAAGAACTGATGACTTACTGTTCAGCTGCTTCTGATGTGCGTGTGAAGAAGAACCTAAAGGTCCAGCAACATTTATCATATGAAGAACAACCTTTTTACTTGACTAGCTCATTTTGGCCCATGGCCTTCATCAGGATCATCACAGAACAGACTCTAAGTACCAAATATTCTTTTTTTTAAAAACACAGCCTGGGTGGTACCAACAAAAGAGATTTTTAAATGTAACTTGTTCTTCATACTACATGTGCTCCTGGAGCTTTAACGTCTTCTAAGCAAACTGGTTTACTCATTAAGAATAAATACAAATACATTACTTGAGTTATTTCCCACCAATTATTCACAAAGGTAAAGTTATTGGATCACAAAACGTGTTTCTGATTTATTTATTTTTACCCAGAGGCTTGGTTGATGTTTCTGTGAGCTGGACGCTTGATCAGAGGGGGACTGATGTTGATGATGAAGGTCAGGGTTGCGTTCAAGGGCCAAGTCGTGATCATATTCTGCTCTCATCTCAGCCAAAGTCTTTCTCCTACTAATGATCTTACATAAACAGAGACTAGGATTAGTGCTGCAAACAGCTCAGTACTCTGCAGATGAAAAAATAAATAAAATTAAATAATTAACTCCTTTCTAATACTGGAAGGTTTGAAGAGGCCTTCACATGCTAAATTATTGTTCTTATGTTTTTTACTTTTTGCACAATGGTTTTGGCCAGTTCCTCAATGAGCTCTCCTCTGTGCTCCCGCAGATAGCGTGCTTCATTCTGCTTCTCCTGTTGTAAACACAAATAAAAAAGCTATTCATCGCCGCAAACAAACACTCTAAGCTGATTACTCCTCTGAATATACACTGCAATATACATGTTTGCTGTGCTAAAGCTTTAGCATACTTTGAGAGATTAGTAAGAAGTAAATCTTTTCTAACATAACTGTGTTTTTAAAGATGCAGCATCAGAAATCTAAGTTAGAAAGGTCAAGTGATGAATTAAACCAAAATAATTCCCCCTATATGAAAAAGTATAACATTTTAAAGGCTAGCATGTTACTGGGGTTTCTTGTGAATGAGCAAATCGTTTTCAGTTGAGTTAAAAAGGTATGCAGGTATTAGATGAACTTTGTTTAAGAAAATACTTTCAACCTGCATTCTTTGAAAAGACCAACAGGGGGCGCTGACGATGGTTGAAACAAAGAAATTTAGGAAAAATGTCCTTTCAGCTATGACCTCTTTAACGACCCAACCTCATGGCTTTATGGTCGTACATACTGGGTTCAAGGCTTACTGAATACAATTTTTAAAATTATGATTCAAGTTAGAAAAGAAAAGAATGCGGTTTCATGGCAGTCCCTCCTTGTGATTGACAAGTTATAACCATTCAAGGGTCACTCAGCCAAAACACATCAGCAAAAGCATTCAGATCGAGGATTCACATCATAACCTCCTCGGGTTATTTCATGGAGCGGCCACATTTTACATACAGCTATGAGCAAAGATAGCAATCGCCCTGCCATTGTCTTATACTGTAGTATTAAACCATCTGAGTTTTGGACTGAAGCATAATCCTGATGGTTTAACTTAATCTGACTGAAAGAAAATAAAAAAAACAGAATAGTCAGATTAAAAAGAAACTTCATGTAAGGTCTCTAGAGGCTATTTATCAAAGTGCAGATTGAGGATAATCTCCAACATAATGTAGCATTTCCAGTAGAAGACTGTATGGGTGGAAAAAGGTTTGAACAATAAGCAACGATTTGTATGAGAGGAAAAACATGAATAACCTGATTGGAAGTGTCAAATTCAGCCTTGGAAATGGCCTCGTCTATGGCCTCCTCTGCCACCCGCCTGGCCACAGTGAGCGTCTCCGCCATGCTGTGCTCTAAATGCAAAAATAACAATCACGTGTTTTGTTGTTATTTAAAGGACTTTTGGATCAAACAATTGTTTACATTGTTTACTCTGCAAAAATTTATAAAGAAGGAGCAGTTTTCAGTTCAGTTCACTTTTAAAGACATGCATCTGTCTGCATTCAGTCCCAGTTTCTGCAGACTGAGACATGACCACCAGCCCAAAGCAGCTTTTCATTCATGTTTGCCGTCACTCATCCTGTTAGCGCAGTGAACTATGCGCGTGATGACAAATGAGAGCAAGGCAGGACACAGAAGAGAACAGACTGACATGGTTGTTTGAGATGCAACTAGGAACCTGCGCCAAAAGATTACAGCTAAGATCATAAAACTACTCAATTCTTCTGCTATAAAGCATTACATGAAAGTCAGCATGGGAACAAATATGGATTCATGTGGAATCATGAGAGGATTATGTTTGACCTGGATATTGGGAAATATCTTTTTCTTGTTGAAATTCACTTTAACAGGAAATGGATGACCAATCAGGAGAAAAAGGCCAAATGTTCGAGTAGCCAAATCTGATGTATGGCAAATAGATGGTGAGCATTTCACTGACCGATTTAGGTAAAAGATGGAAAAGCTCTCACATTCGACTGCAAATACTCTCATATTGGTGAAGGTTCTCAAATATTTGCTGTCTGGGTTTTTTGCAGAGTAACACAAGATGATCATCTGAACTGTGTTAATTTAACAAAATCCACCTTTGTGCATCTTAATACTCTTCGCAAGAAAGCAAATATTTCCCTGCAAACCCAAATTCAGCTTTCTTATCTTCAATATAAAAGTTGATGTCATAATATTGTGCTGCAGATTGTTAAATTTGGACTTGCCCAACCTCAAAAATTGAGGAAAACAGAGCTACGCTGGGACTTAAAGTCCAAGTGTATGCATGTGTAATTACAACAGCAGGTGTACAGTACAATCAAGCATCAGTGAAGTCATAATTAAATGTGTCTGCACCTTCAGTTTGTCTGTAAAACGTTGAGTCGCTCCCGCAGACGCTGTCCTCATTGCAGATGCTCTCCTCATAGGCGCTGCCCTCTGCAGACACACACATGTTTACATGAACGTGAAAAGACTTCCACGTGGGATTAACCTTTTTATCCTGGAACCTGATCACGGGGATAACCTTTAAATAAGATGAAGCATTAAAGAGATGAAGGAGCATCTTTTTGGTCACTGTCATTTTTTAAATTGCGTTATGGAAACTACATTTGTGCAATTATGAGAATTAATTTTGATATTTTATTATGACAAGAACAGTTTTCATTGCAAATACCTAAACCTCAGCTGTGCTGTCTCCAGTGAAATGTTCTTTCCTGTATGAGAGCTTAATTTTTGATTTATTAAGTGTAAGTTTTGATAAAAATGACACTCTACCATGTTTTTCGCTTGGTTTGATTACTTGTTTCCTCACTACATTTGCTGGTAATACATCTATGGTGTAAACAGATATAACTACACACACTTATCAACAGTATCTCTGACCGATATTTGAAATACATAATCTGATTTTAATGTCGGTAACTGCTCAGTAGAGAGCACTCAGTCACTCTCTACATAGTTTCCCCTTGCAGCTCTTGAGCTCTTTTCACATCATTTAAATATTCATGCAACAATGCAGCCATTTGTGGTTATATAAGTGCATTAGTTTCCTCATGCATGGCATTACCAGCCGATCTGTGCACAGCAGGGCCCGGTTCAAGGGTACAGCTGAGTACACGGGGTCACTTCAATTCATTTAAAAGGCCACAGAGCACTTAAGTAATATGAACTGTTCAGATTTTTTAAATGAAGCAAGCACTTTACTCCACTGGTTAAAACTCCAGAGACAAGCTTGATGTGAAATATCCTGAAATAGAGACAACCTGAGGATTTTTTTGTGTTTTATTTGCAGGAAAAGGGATTTTGTTCTAGTGACGCCTCGTGCATGTCTGCAGACATCTGTGTCATAACAGATGCATGCGATTAGAAGTATGACCAGAACAGCAGCTGGAGGTCACTGTAACCCTGAAGGCGCCATGAATCTCTCGGGAAGGCGAGCTGACAGAGGCATGCATGAGAATATGAACTCTGCAGCAGAAAGTACTTCTCCCGTGTATCATGAATGGCAGAGTATATTCCATTGATTTGAATAACATTAACCTACATCTATTCTACCTTTAGATCTTACAGAAATCCAATAAATTCCTTTAACCACAACTTCCAATGAATTTATGAATTCCTTCAAAAGTAAAACTGAAACCATTAGAGAGAAAACATTTCTAACCACCTTACAGACTCATTATCATATACAGCTACTTTCAGTACTACTAATATTTACTTAACTTCAATATACACTTCCTCCAAACCATCAACGTGTCTTTTAGACCCTATTCCTGCAAAACTGCTCAGAGAAGTCCAACCATTATTAATTTTCCAATTTTCAGCATGATTAATCTATATTAAACCATCATTTAAAGCCATCACTCGACCCGGCTGTCAACTGGCCTAATTATAGGCCAATCTCAAACCATCCTTTTATCATTTTGTTGAAAGAGTATTTGTTAAACAGCTAACTGATCAAAGAGTTATTGTTAATTTCTCTTCCATGGTGTGTTTTGTCCTGTGTTCGTCTAATCACTTTCAACCGCTAGCGGAAGATTTAGCCCAGTTCTGCCAGGTTTCTTCCTGTTTAAAGGGAGTTTTTCCTTCCCACTGTTGCTAAGTGCTTGGCCATAGGTAGTCATCTGTTTGCTGGGGCTGATTTGGAGCTATGTAAATAAAAGTTAATTGAAATTGAATTAAAATGAAAATTAAATCAGTACTAAAGCTAACCTATTATTTTACAGTCTTAGATATCTTTAACGTGCTAGCAGGGCTTAGAGCTAAATGCTAAAGCTAGCAGAATCCTAATAATCATCATTATGCCCACAATGTTTTTTGACTTGTTAGTATGCTTATATAAGTAATCTTTAACACTGAGGATGCCATTTGTTCTCCATGTTTACAGCAGCAAATTAAAAAACTGAACAATTAAAAAAAAAAGTGATGTCACACCAAAATTACAACAACAGTTGTAAAGATTTGTAGATGTATTTATTTTATAATCATAGTTATCATCAGGATTTGACTGTTCGTGGAAAAAAACATTACATTAGCCTTTAGGTAACGACTAGTTTCAGAATTCTCAAATGATGAATCACAACAGTAATGACTAGTTTAGATGATAATAAAACGCCTATATGTCTGTACTATCCAAACCTTGAGTAAATCATATATATGAGTTCGCCTCACTTCCTCTGCTCCTCAGGGCCACTTTGTTCCTTTGCGTCTCTGTTCAGAGGAGAATGTCTCCAGGCTTTGTTGAATCAGTGGACTGTGTTGAAAGGTCTTGAGGGGAAATGTTTCATTGCTGCACAAATCTCACACAAGGTTCAGGATCACACAGCATTTAGTTCTCAAAGGTCAACTCCGCTAGTTCTGATGCTATTCATGTCATACGCATTATTCATATGCAAAGTAACATCATGAGTCACGCTGAGTCGATCGCATTTTGCAACTGGATGGAGAGTTTAGTTTTCAGTGCCGGTCTGTCATAAAAGTACAAAAACGGAAGAAACAGAGTGCTAAAGAGTGCGTGTGCAGAGAATAAAAAAAAGCTATACATCAGAGGAGCGACGGCCTAACGCCAGCCCACATCAGTCCTCCTCCCACCAGGGTCAGAGCTCTGCATCATCTGCAGCAGGTGACCTCTCCTCCACACAACACACATAATTCTCTGAAATCCCTTGTCGGTTCAATCAGATCATACTCTGAACCAGTGGCTCACAGATGCTCTGGTGCTTTGTCACTGACTAGACCTAGATGCCTGAGCATATGTCACTAGGAACACATTTATTCAAAGCTCTCTGTGTCTGAACCAAAACATTTTCAGTGTGACAGCTTCTCATTTAGCTGTGAAGACACAAAAAGCTTCTTCTACACTGACTTTGCTTTCATTAAAGAAAAGCTCAAAGCCTTTTTTCTTACTGTCACTGAAGTAGAAACAGGTTAAAACTGAAAGATCTCGTGTAAAAACAAAACTTTTAGGAAAAGATATTGCAATGTTTGAAGTTCGTAATGAACTTTTCAAAGAAAATCTTTCGAATCAAATTCCTCTGAGAACAAACTCCTCTAATCTAGAACCAGGTCCATCCCTAAAAAAGTAAAGGGCTAAAGAGCTGCCGTCTCAAAACAGCTGGACCCAACACTGATATTAGTCATCAGGGAGCGCGAGGTGCACTGTTCACAGATGATTTGCTGATGCAGTGCAAAGATTCTGTCTAGCATGACTTTCATCCCTCAGAAATTCAAGCCCACCACAAAGCTGTCGAATCAGTGAGATGTGCTGAAAGGTTTTTAGAGGAAACGTTTCATTGCTGCACAAATCTCACACAAGCTTCAGGATCACACATTACAAAGAAAAAACTGACAAGAACCATAACTGGCCCTGCGCTAACATCAATTAAAGAACATCTACTGTCTGCAATACACATTACACCTATTAATAACAATAATTAAAGACTAGAGATTATAAATATAAAAACGTTGATCACTGCAGCTTTAAATTACACAAATTCTGAGGCCAAAAACAGAGGAAAACAAATTAAAAAGTGATCCACTGATTCGAGTTAACTTAAACTGTGCTTGTAACTGCACCGTCATGTTCACATCTACGTCTGTAAACACTTTTGAACAGTGGATCATAAAACCTGCACACATACAGCAGCACTGAGTCCCTGCTGAGTGAAGATATGAAAGAAGCAAACAAACATTAATAGACTTGAAGTGTAGCAACAGCCTGAGTGATTTGCCAGAGTAATGTGGGATGAAAGCCAAGAGCTTAATCCTGTTTCACCCTCTTCCCAAGTTCATGTTCTCCACTGCTTTGAGATATGAAACAGCAAAAATCAAGACAACTTTGAGTGAGCACACTAATTTCTCATCAGAGTAGATTCTCCCTACAGCAAGCTGTTATGAAACGAGCCAATCATATGTGAGGTTTTAGTGAAGTAAAAGCTGGGAACTGTTTCCTAACTGAGAATCTTAAGCATCTAACGCAGCAGAAGTAGTTTACCTGTTAGCTCTGAAAGCGCACTGTGTTCTGCCAGGTGCTTCCTGTAAAGAGTCTTCAGCACTTTGGCGCTGCCAAACCTCTTGAAGCGTTTCTTCACATTAGTGTAAAACCACTCCAGTGACTGTGTCTTCAACAACCTGAGAAAGAAACACACAAACATACAACAGATTAATATAGATTATGCTAATCACCCTACCAAATGTGAAGGAAATGTAGTTTTCTTCACATTTGTTATTATCCACAGATTTGTTATTTTCCACGTTTTGGTCAAGCAACATTCAACCAGAATTTCAGTAACCAGGTCAAACACAAAAAAGCAAAACCATCAGTCAGTCCTGGTGCCAATCTACATCTGACTCACAGATGAACACAACCAGCTGCTGGCAGCTGTGCGGATTCATTTCCACTATGTCTCTCACATCAATAGCCAAAACGTCTCTGGAGTTACTTCATAAATCAGGAGGCTGAGAGAACTCAGCAGGAGATGTTTAATCATTAGTAAAAGGTAGACAGGAGACACATAAGCGTCTCACTTTGATGTTTGCAAGACAGCATGAAATCACACGGGCCGGTTTACACTGAAGTTGGGTCGTCATGGGGGGTAATACAGTGACAACGCTGATTAAATAGCAGGATTGTCGCACTGATTTCATCTTACACTCTACCTAAAAAATAAGTGTTTTTAAAGCTGGAAGTCAGTTGGAAAAACACAGCAGCTGTTATCATTTGTGACGGGTAAGAAGTCACAGCCAACAAATCACAGTGACACTATCTGATCTGCACCAAGAAGGCAGCATTACAGAAACACTTCACACAAACTTAGCAGAGTCTTGCTGACGTAAAGTTAAGAAGCAATCTGTAGATATGAAATCACTGTTTGGTTAACTGTGAAAAGTCTGAACCACCAATAAATCTAAATGTGAAGATGGTTGGGAGCAGTCCGGTGGTGCAGTAATTAGCACCGTCACAGCAAAAAGGTCCTGGGTTCAAATCTAGCCGGGATCTTTCTGTATGGAGTTTGAATGTTCTGCCCATGTCTGCGTGGGTTTACTCCGACTTCCTCCCACAGTCCAAAACAAAACCTGTTAATGTTACACATCTCGTAGATACACTGTGCTGTTTTCTTTGTTTTACCTACTGTATCATATTAACTGGAGAAAACCCACACAATCATGTAAGGTCATGCAAACCCCAGACAGAAGGGCGTTTATGTACCCAAACCCAGAACACTGCTGCTGTGAACAGTATTTCAGCAGTGTTTTACTTAAATAAGTCAATGTGAAGAATTTGAAGATTTCTGTAGACCTATCAGTTAGTGAGGTCACATGAATTAGACTAATGTGAAAGTAACATGTTACTCTGCAGAATCTGAGTAAGTGTGCAGAAAATGTATCTCAACTACAACATTTACAAATAGTGACTGACTCTATGAAAAGTGTCTAGCCTTGCATACTATAACTAAAATTGTTGTATGTAACATATGAAACATGGCTGTAAACAGACCCAGTATATGATCCAATGTGTGCATGATATTGTTAGTCTAGCTCAGTTACGTGCTGCATTATCTTCAAGTACATTTAAGATTGCAATTCCTATCACTGCTGCTTTTAAATTAACTGTATAATGACACGTTTATGTTTAATGAGATACCCTCCGATTTCTGAGTGGCTGTAAGTGTGTGTACACAGCGAGTGCTTTGACAGGAAGCAGATGCAAAACATAAAATGTCACACATCATTACTGCACTTCTACAGGCTTTGTAAGGTGCCTCCTGGTGCAGACTAAGCAGCCAGGTTTTAACTACCAGCTACTGGCCACGATGCCTCACTGGAAAGAAAGAAGTACATCTACAAAGCACTATTACATTTTTATTACACTGCAGTTTTTTCTTTATTTTAAGTCTATTTGGATGTTCTACCTTTAGGTTCTCTGACAAATACTAAAATTAACGTAGCACCTAAATACATCGTTTAATGCATGACTGGATATCTGCAGTCCCCGTTGACCCCACGGCTGATGCTATATTGAATGATCTGGAGGCAGGTGGCAGGTAGGTAAGCTTATCACAGTGATTCCTGACACCAGCGCATGTCATGGCTCTCTATTCTCATATTATCTACTTAATTGATTTTGAATGTCTGGGTCAGACAGCAGCACAACCCTGATCCACTGCATACAGGGTGGCATTTAAACCAGCTACTGCTTTACACATTTAAAATTTACATCTACAGTGTCTTTGAAGTTTCTGGAATATATTAAGGCTTTTAAAAAGGTGCCATTGTGAAGTATATAATGTAATCATTTAGCAGAAATCACAGGCTTTTAATTTGGACTCTGTGCAGCAGACGTGACCGGACATGGTCACTTCAGAGTTTGACTAGAGGCTGCAGAAATACATTCCCACTAAAACCCCATAAATCTGACAGTCTGTAATTTTCAAACACCAACAGTCTGAGGGTCATACCCGCATGTTTAGGTGAGAATAGTGGCTCCATTTTTTTTTCTTCTACATGCAATCACTTCTGATTAAGAGCCTGTCTAGAAATGTGTTCTCCACACATTTGAACGATTATCACGTCTCGACCTTTTTCATGATTGCTGCATTTTCAGCAGGCCTAACAAGACAGCATTCAATTAGTCATAGAAACTAGTTTTTTGCTTTGTACCCCTCAGCAATGACAAAAACATATAACAAGCTCAGCCTCGTCCTTTTAAAAGAAAATGTCAACTCCTGAAATGTCAGCGTTTCATGAACAAAGGGAATTTTAATTATGACACACTTTCGATTTTAGCCATTAGGCTTTACAATCTGAGCAAACTGTAAAAAATATAAAATTACACAAAAATACAGTGAAGTAGAGCGTGTGGATTTAAAGTTCACATGCTTAATGGAGCGTTTCAGGATTTCTGTAACATTAAACAAACAAGTTGAGTTCGAGAAAAGACCTCTAAAGGGAAAATTTGGGAAAATGTCTTTGAAAATCCATTTTATGTTGCTGCACATCTCCCTACCTCATCTCCTCCTCTGTCATCTTGCATTAGTGCAAATGTTGGGGCCAAAGGAGACTTTATCCTGCACTGTATCTTAGTGTCTATGTTATGTGTAATAAGTGCTAAATCCATCTCTCCAACAGTGGAGTAAGACCTTAATAACCTTTGACGTCACTCTCGGCCTCTCATCCTCACTTAGTCTCCTTGTATATCGCACACACACACACACACACACACACACACACAGATAAACACCACAGCACTTCCAGGCACCACCGCTGACCTTACCTGCTCTTCTGGCAGGCGGAGCAGAGCCAGGTCTTGTCCCGTTTGTTGTACACCCGGCAGGCCTTGCAGACATTGTAGTGGCAGTCGTGACACTGGCGTTTGGGGTTGAGCAGGAAGGTGAAAGGCGAGCAGCAGCGGATGCAGCAGCGCTGGTTGAAGCAACTCTGCCGTGACAGCAGGAGGCAGCGACTGCCCTCCTCGTCCAGCTCCTGCTTCAGCTCGCTGTGGGGAGGAGGGGGGAGAGAGATAGTGAAACCAGGAATGTGTGTGTGTGTGTGTGTGTGTGTGTGTGTGTGTGTGTGTGTGTGGAGGGAGGAGAGAGAGCAGAGAGAGAGACGAGAGAGAAGAGAGAGAGAGAGAGAGAGAGAGAGAGAGAGAGAGAGAGAGAGCGAGAGAGAGAGAGAGAGAGAGAGAGAGAGATGTATAAAATCTGTTTGAAAAAGATGCTTATGTGTCAGTGAGTAAGATAAGAAGTATAGTATTCCACAGGGATCATATGAAGTTCCTGCACATGGATAAAGCACCAGACCAGGGTTTACTGTGTCAAATAGGATGATTATGTGAATGAGGACACAGAGTGCACAGATGAACACACACTGATCCTCTGCATCCCTTTAATGAAAATGGAGCAGAAATTAAAGTGGTTTCAAAAATTCGGTCAGGTTGTTTCATCATTTTGTAAACAGAAAATAAATAGATACGGTGAGAATTATGGAGCTACTTCATATGGTTATCGAGCTGCTTGTTTACCAGAAAGCCTGCATTAAATAAATAACAGCCGTGGTGACTAAACCACAAATACATGGTTAAAACACACACAAAGAGCCCAGTGTCTTCAGTGCATCTTCACTAAGACAAATGAATTAACTAATGTTAATAACTGAACAAGTGTCTTCACTAGTTATGGTGTTAATGATGGCATGAATATATGAGAACTTGTTGAGGCTTGAAGAGAGAGATGTAAAATCAGGTAACTTTGGACTGAAAGGGGTTCATTTGAGACCCCTGATGTCTTTTTTTTAGGTTAATCTGGATGAAAGTGCAAAAGAAGTGAGAAGAGCTCAAGCCATGGAGATTAATGCAATAATAATTTATGCTAATTAATGTAATGTAATTTTGTAATTGTGTGCCTCAAAATGACTTTTTTTAACATGCCGTCTCGACTTTACACGTTTGATTGCATTTATAATCCTTTCGCAAACACAAAGCACTAACAGACTTACAGCAGCCTGCATTTACAACCTGCAAACAGCACTTACATTAAGTGCTTTGAGTGCATCACTATATAAGGACCAGTCCATTTACCATTTTATCATCTGTTTCAGTGCCATACAAAGACAGCAGTCTGCTTCTTTTGTTGTTGAGTTAAATTAATGTTGCTGTTTGACATCATTGGCACAGTGTTTCTGTTTCTGTGCGTTTGTGAGGAACAAATCTGTTCTGGTCAAACTGGTCAAAGTAATAGAATTAAAACTGTACGCAAATTCCTTATTTGTTTTATTAAAATGAAACACATTAATCTAATTACTTATTTATTTATTTATTTACTCATCTAAATTAATTGGACTTGGTATGCACATCTCTCTTCATTTGTGGTGTTACTAGATCACATTTATCTGAATTTACATTGTTATAGATTTGTTTTAGACTGGTTGCTTTCTGCCAGGGAGCTGAATAACTGCCAGCTATTTTTTTTTCTGTTACATTCAGTAAATGTGACAGCAAACAAACACGGGTAATTGTGTAACAATTTAGCATTCATTTCTTTTATCATTAGCTTTCCAGCAAAGAAATACAGACAGAAGCAGATGATTTGACAGGAGCTCCAACATGATGGAATATAAAATTAGTCAAACAAATGAAGGCAAAGCAGGAGAGGCAAATAGAAAGTGTAACTGTGTAGGTGGCACTAGAAAGAAATCCATTATTTTCACATCATGACAGCAGGAGCATCAGCCATAACTGAATCATTTATAAATTATTACAGCTCGAAACTGATGGAGTCTGACAAGATGAGGAGAGAGGCAGGAACTGCTTCTGCAGGTATGCAGGTTGGTTTCATTTCAGTTTCTGATGACGTGAAATTCAAAATACAAAGCACCAAAATAAATTCCTCATTCTGCACGTGACAATGTTTATTAAAGTACGTTTACAGAATGTGATTTATAGAAACTTAGGGGTTTCTTTAAAAGAAAAGATGGTGATGTTATATGTGACAAAAGCTCAAAGCAAAAACTCAGACAACAAATGAATATTTTTAGTGTAGAAAAATGTGTCAATTTCTCTGTTAATCAATAGTAACAAGCCAAAGGTCACATCAGCGATGACGAAAAAGATGAATTTTATTTGTTTTAAAATAACAATTATGATAGCAAGCTTTGGTTCTGTTGGCTAATCACTTCAGCTCTGTAGAGTTATATGACTTAGAAGTCCTTTAAAAAATTTAACCACAAATATTTAAATGAAACTTGTAACTTTAAAACCATAAACACTTTACAGTCTCCCTCGGATGCCCCTCACTACAGCACCACATCCATTACTAAAGCTCAGTGGATGATATAAATACCTCCCAGACAGAACAGCATCAGCCAGACTCAGAGACTGTGAGGTAATAACATCAAGAAAGTGAAGAAACATGCACAAACATACCTGAAACTAAAGCATCCCATGATACATGACACAACCTAGGACTCGAATGAAGTCGAGAGGCGATCGGGCCTTTGCATCCGTGGCACCCAGACTCTGGAATAACCTCCCCGTTCATATTCGCACTGCCGAGTCTATCCAGTCTTTTAAATTACGTCTTAAAACTTATTTTTTTACTTTGGCTTTTGATTCTGTCTAGTTGGCTGTTTTAGCTTGTTGCGTTGTTACCTATTGTTTGTTGTCCTCTTCTATTGTTTGTTTTAACTGTCTCATGTTTTTATTGACTGTGAAGCACTATGGTCAACACTGTTGTTTTAATATGTGCTATATAAATAAATTTTGATTTGATTTGATACTCAACACAAAAAAGCTGTGGACCTTTTTTTTGACCTAATAAGACATGCACAGTAATGTTTCGCAGGACTCTGCAGCTTTATCCTCACACACAAGCTTTTGAGCTTCGGTCATTCAAAGAGAACAAACAAGAAGAGGCTCAGGCTGTGTCAGCTGCAGTTATCCTCACATAAAGTCTGCTTCTTGGTGATAAGCTAACTAATGTCTGCTGGCATTTGTCTGAATGGAGCTTAGTTTATTTTTCTTGTGTTTGAAGATTTGAATGGGGATCAGTTATCTTTTGTCATAAGAAGATAGAAAGATGGGTTATGTTGTTCTCTGTAAACAGTGTATCTTACCAAATGAATGTGCCTGCTGTGCTGCTTCTGAACAGCAGGGGACAGCTGTGTTTTAAGTTTTAGGATTTTTGTATCTGGTGAACGGAGGTTTTCACTATTCACAATTCCAGGACAGCTAATCTCTCATATATCATCAACTTCTAGGCTGATGCATGAAAACGTCTGACAAATAGCAGCTTATTTACATGTTAACATCTATGCGGCAACATTAAAACTCATTTATAGCTGATTTTCTCATCTACTGATCAGTCATTTCAGTTATGGGAACCATGTCTCAGAAAAGCTTTGCAAAATCACCTTTTTTGCAATGTGCATTTAACTTGTCTCTGATTTAGGATGTTGACATGTACAAGATGACTTACTGAAGTTCAAACTGATTATCAGAATGAGGAAGACAGGTGATTTAAGTGACCTTGAATGTGGCCTGGTTGTTGGCTGGTCGGTATATTTCAGAAATTCTCGAGGGTTTACAGAGAAAGGTTTGAAAAACAGTGAGCAGCAATTCTGTGGGTGAAAATCCCTCATTGATGCCAGAGGTCAGAGGAGAATGTCCAGTATGCTTTCAGCTGATAGGAATAGTAACTCAAATAACCAATCATTACAATCAAGAATGTGTCTAATATTTTTATTTCTGTGCTCATATTTTCGTCCCTTTTCAATCCCTTTATGACCGCACATGATGTCACAAAACTCGTATCATGTCAAACTAGTTTCTTGAACAGTGAGTTTGCCTCCACAGTCATCAGATGTCAATCCAGTAGAGCACCTTTGGGATGCTCTGCTGGATTGAGAATGGGAGATTTGCATTATGGATGTGCAGCCTACAAATCTGCAGCAACTGTGATGCTGTCATGTCAATATGGAACAAAATGTTTGAGGAATGTTTCTGCCTCTCTATGCCATGAAGAATTGAGGCAGTTCTGAGGGCACAAAGGAGTCCAACTAAGTATTAGCCCCGGGTAAGTGTGAAATCAATAGATGCTGTATTTAGCTTCAGAAATCCCCAGCACACTGCTTTAAAAATAAATCTCATCTGGAGTATTTATTTGTGTTTTTTGTGTCTTTCTTGCTTTTCTATTATTATCTAATGATGTAGTTATGCTTGAACATTCTTGAGAAAAACAGAAGAGTATTTTTATCACACATAATAGCATCTCAGATCAGTTATAAAATACATGTGTGACATTTCAGTTATCAAATCAGTCCTGAACGTCTTAACACAGAAGTTCCTCCTTTCATAAGAAAAACATGCAGCAGAGGTCACAAAGAAAGTCAACAGCATCCAGATGTGTTCTCCTGTTCTTCGCTCATCTCTATTCCTTTCCTAACTTCATCTCTGCCCTCTGATTGCTGTTTCAGATGCATGAACACTCCTGGGTTTCATCTCAGGGATGTCGGTGCAGAAATTGAAAAGCAAGATGCATGAAGTGAGAGCTCACGTAACAAGTTTGGGAGTGAGGAAGCAGAAAAGTGAACAATCGAAATGACATGACAGATTAAACTCATACGTGTGATGACTGAAAGCAGTACGTGACCTTTTGTTTCAAGCACTTCTGCTAAAGAAGGGATTAGCTGAGGAGATCTTTGGCCACATTTATCAGCTGTTAAAAACTGCAGTATAGATTGAATTTATTATTGTTTTGACCTAAGAAATAACTTAACTTTTGGGCAAAAGCATGTCTGTCTTTAAAGAACTCAGACAATGTCAACAATGTGTAATCATGCCGGCTAAACAATTACAAGATTAGCTGGTGGTAAGCGCTTTGCTTAGCAACACTTGTTGAAGTTAAGGAATGTAAAAAGCTCACCAACTAATCACTTTTTTCATCATGTCATGTGGGGATTTAACAGAAAAACCCCTTTCAGTTACACATATGATTCAAGCAGAGAAACTGTTGTCATTTCAGTGGCCTCAGATAGTGATGATGGGTCTTTTTAAACATTAATGCAGGTACAGTGAAGCAAATACACAGATTTTTGAATATGGACACAAAATTGGATCGATACTGTAGTTCTACAGTGTATTCAGGCCACAGACGTATGTTCTATGTTCTGACTAGACTGTCACAGAGACTTATAGATAGAGTTAGAGTTTGAGAGGTGGGAAAGTAAGTTAAGGTGAATGTACCGAAAATATATATGCAGCTGAGGGTCATAAATTTTAGTCGTATAGTTTAGTTTTTCACTATTTCTATAACTCAGTTAAGGTATGGTACGTAACAACTACCTGCCCGTCTAATGTACTAAAGTACACTTCTTTAAAGCATATTTTTCTTACAGTAATATTTTGGTGTCTCTGTTTCCTCAACTTTACAGACACTCCCCTCCAAAATGTAACCAGAAAATAATCTGAAACAACATAGATTAAAAGTTTAAAGAAAAGACCACGGGTTGAAAATCTGTTTGCTGGTCCTCAAAGAATGCGTCTGAAGAGATGCAGAGATATTTTATGGTGTTTCATAGATAATTCTGTGGACCCTGTTTCATCTTCAGTATGTGGTACTGAAAAATAAATCCATCTGCTTTTTTTTAATGTGAATGTAGCTAATGTAGCTAACTGATCTGGTAGGTGGCTTATAAAGTAAAACATTTCATATTAAATATGAAATACTTTTAAAGCATATGCGTAGTCTGACCTACAGGCAGAAACCTCGTGTCCTCAGTGTGTGGACAGAGTGAGACTGGAGGGTAACAGCAACAACAATAAACAGTTCTTATGGGAAGTTATAATAGACCACACTGGGCTGATAAGCACACACTACACATACTCCTAAGAATATATACTTTAAAAAAAATCTAGCTGTGAAGTTACATTATCAAACACTACACATAAACACTAAATTAATCAAGCCAGATGTCCAAATAAAAGGGCTTTTGCTGATAAAAATCTAAGGGAAATCCTGACAATTAGGTTCATCTTGTATGTGAGGTCCTTCTCATGGGTTTTCAGTCCACTGAAAGCATTTTGGTAAACAGTGGAGTAATGCTGTAAGAGGTAAGTGTTTTTCTAAATAAAGCACCAGGACCAGCAAGGACTCTTTTTGTTAAACAGGCAAATCATTTTCCACTATTGTGTAACTCTCAGGCTGAGGCTACAGGCAATGAAATCCACCTATTTACCACGTTATTGTGCCTTTGTATCTATATATGTTGAGGTTGGGGTGAAGGAGGAAGCTGGTCTGAGTGCAGCGGAAAAAGGCTTCACTTCCTGGCTACTGTGTTTAGGACACACTTCAGAGCAAAGAGGCGGGAAAGGAAATCTCCACCAAGGTCTAAAAATTCCTCGAATTAAATTGTGCTAAAGAAAAGCAGCCTGAGAAAATTGGTGTGAAAGACCTTAAAGGTATACTGGTTATGCAGTGCCTTACTTACTTATATGTTCTTCATTTTGTTTCCATAGCCATACTTTATATTTTCATCACCATGGTAGAAATAGTTTATAATCTGAAACATAACATATCTGTCAAACACAGTGGAGGCAATGGTATGACATTGGAACTGGTGGAACTGGGTCATTAGTGTTTATTGAGGATGTGACTGTGGATAGAAGAAGCAATATGAATTCTGAAGTGTACAGGGCTGATCTCTCTACACAGATTCAGCCAAATGCTGCAACTGCAAAAGCAAAGAAATGAGATATAGTTTCCATTCCCAGTGGCCAAGTGAGTCACCTGATCTCAATCGAACAGAGGAGGCTTTTCAACTAATAAATAAAATACAAAACTGGATGCAGAGAAACCCACAAACAAACAGCATCTAAAGGTAGCCGCAGTAAAGGCCCAGCAGAGCATCTCAAGGAAGGAAACAACATTTTGTGATGTTCATGAGTTCTAGGCATCAAGCAGTCATTCATTTCAAAGGATTTAAAATAAACTTCATGTTTAAATTTGGTTGGTTTGTCTAGTTAATGTTGGGACTTTGAAAATGGCAAAGTATTAAAATGACTGTAATTCTTGTAATTTTTGGAGGACTGCACACAAGTGCGTCTCCGTGGTCTCTGCACAATTTTAATTTCCACAATCCCTCTTTCTGTCTACGCCAAGATCTACTTAAATTAAAACCAAAAATAAAAGAATATCTGCAATAATAAATCCTAGGTTTATGTTTCTTGCAACACTAAGAAGAGAAAAAGTGTACTTTTATAAACCGCTGTGATAAGCTGATTATTCAGCAGTTTCACATTTACTAGCAGACTCAAAGAAATAAGATTTCATCAGAGGTAAGGAAGTTCAAAACTTTCAAACACTCATATGAGCAGTGAGAGTAACCAAGCTGCAATAAAAAAACAGCAGGATGGGGGGAAAAGTCAGTACAGTTCACTTCCTAAACATAAAACACCTGGAGCTCCACTGCATTTACAGGTCAGAACTCACCTGAGTCTCTCCTCCTCTGTCTTGCGCAGCTTCATGTCCCTCTGCACCACCTGCAGCACGTGCTCCGCCTCATTGTCCGTCAGTCCTGTCAGATCAAGCTTTCGACCCATGGCTGACACCCCACCAGCTGTCTCAAACTCACCGACTGAATAATCAGCTTGTTGTTTTCATCTGGAAAAGAGAAAAATAGTCAGGCCAAATAAAATACACAAAATACAAACAAAAACACCTGACAGTGACAAAGTTCCCAGAATACCTGAGTTTACAGCTGGATGGTTTAGTGCAAACTGGGGGAGGAAAAAGAAATATATTCACTAAAGAAGGAGTACTTCACTACTTTATAGTACTTTACAGTTATAGTTACAAGTTCTAAGCCTATGATTCTTAAAAACATGGTATGATTATAAAACACAAACATTAAACTACTGTTAATCAAACATGTTTGAGCCTGATGTTCAAGGAGTCATTATTTTTTTCTCTTGGGTCTTTAATTAAGACATGATTCCTAAAATACATGCTGAGACTCTTTGGAGAGAGTGAACCAGATCCAGCTAACATGTTTTCCATTCAGGCTTCTTTATAATTCTCAGCATGTCACACGTCACTCCTAGGGACTATTACAAATAAAGTACTTTTACTCACTTTTGATACATTTTTATAATTAATTATACTTCACTGGGTTTTGTGTAAACTTGTAATCTAGTACTCTGACGTAACTTGCAGCATTAACAAGAAAAATCAGAGCTACTGACACTTCCTGTAGAAGAAATCTCTTTTCTTTCCATCAGACCTGAAGCTGCAGCTTACTTTTGTTTTTGTTTTTGAATGCGGACGTGAAACTAATAAATAACCGTAACTCTCACAATCACAAGTATTTTACTGGAATGTGAAGCAAATAGTACCGATTTTAACGGAAAATACGAACACGAACAAAAATGCGAACATGCAAGTTAATAGTTTTCATTCAGGCTGAAGGTGATAAAGTCATAGTTTGATTACAACAACTTACCAGAATCTGTGGCTGAAATAGAGAAACACCTTTAAAGCTGAACTCCGTTTACTTCTAGAAAGAATTATCAGTAAGACGAAGCCAAACGCTTATTATAATCCAGTGAGTCTTTTTGTTTCATCGTTTTTTTGTTTTGTTTTTTTCGTATGAAAGATTGAGGGGGGGAAAGTGTTTCCAGCCTGATCTGCGCAGCAAGGCCTGGTTTCTGAGAGAAAAGCAGGATAAATCCTGATTAGGGTCTATCCGAGCGTTTCTCCGCTTGCCAAGGTGACGTGGAAGTGATGAAAGCTTGTTTATATCACTTATTAAGAGGACATGGATTATAATAAAAACATTAGGTTCTGACTGTGTTCAATCGTAAATGAACAATAGTCTTGGGAGTCATAGCTTGATGCTTTGCAAACACTCTGTCACGATATTATTCTTAAATCGCTTCCGTAACACGTGCTGTTAACAGTGTTTAATGAGTCTAAATTCCACGGGACTTGCGGCAGAATCAGCAAACAAAAAATGTAAAAAGCAGGTGATGAGGGTCAGAAACAGTCAGAAGTTTAGGATACATGTTGTAAAGATAAAGTCACAAACAGCTAAAGGTAGAAACTAAAACTGGTGGGTTGGGAGGGAATGGATGGACAAAGAGCAGGGAACTGAGGGCATCTAGTGGACAGCGGGAGAACTGCAGATTATAGTCGCCGTTGTGAGGATGTTAAACATCCATCCATGAACCACGGCAGACCTTCTGAATTATGAGACACACATTTGTCGCACATGTTTGAGTATTTTTAACAGCGGCTCTCCTTTTAGGTTCTAGATGTAAGTAGGAACAGCTGTCCGTGGAATCAGCAGTGGTCTGACAAAACAATGATGGTTTGAATTGTACAATGACCCACGGCTCTTTGTTTTACTTTGCTCCAGTCCTCTGTACAGTTTTGCAAGATAGGACCAGAACTTTTTCTCTCACATTTTCTCTAAACACTTCATAACACTGCATTTCTGAATGAATGGAAGAGCTCACAGGCGATATTTTTATTACCAAAATCATCAGGCTACATGATAAAAGAAGTCAAACATACATACCTACATATTATATTTGTGGATGTGCCAATACAGCAGAGATTCTTAAATAACTCAGATTTTGTTAAAGAAAATGATATTAGATAAATAAACTTAATTCAGGCCTATACAATTTTTAATATCATTAAGAGACCCAACGCACCAGTCAAATGAACACAGATTCCTGTTTAGAAATGCCTGACATTCCTGACTAAAGTTTGTATAATAGAGGCATAAATATGATCATTTTTCCATGTTACCTCAGGGTCATTTCTGATTATTAATTCAGTAGGAGAATCTATTAGAGTGGTCCAAGTGAACCACTCATTTCTTTGTACTATCATTTTGGGGGCTTTTTAGCCTTTAATGTTATGGACCATGAAGAATAACCAAGGGAAGATAATAAACAGCCAGAGCCATCTTTACTAACCTTATGGTGTATGGGACACCGGCTCAAAATGGCATGCTTAATTATTGCATTTTAAACTAAGATGTACTATTTACTGTACTCATTGGAGAAAATCACTTGCACACTTTGTTGTTGTTGTTTTTTTTACAAAGGTTTAATTTCTCAGAAATTGTTTAAAGCCACTGTGAGGCAATTAAACATAAGAGAGTAGTGTGCAGTAATCCGTTGTTATCTCAAAGTGATGGTTCATTTTGAAGTTGCTTCTTCCTTATTTTTCTATAAAAGTTGCTGATGCAGCAACAGGAGTCAAACATGTGGTCAAATCAGCACACAAACTGCAGGTACACAAAAACAGAAAAACACGTTCACTGCTGTGTGTACAAACTGAAAGGGAAGCAAACTTATTCTTCAGTATTTCTTAAAAAGAAGAAGAAGATGACAGGGAAGAAAAATCAAGTGATACATAAAATACACACCTACTAATTGAAGTTTTTGTAACTTGGGGCTTCTGTTCGGCTGTGCTTTTTAATTGTGCCCTTTCTCTCTTTGTGAATCTGCTGAATTGTGAAAAATAAAGTTGTTGGTTTTTTTTTCCTTTTTTCCTTAAAAGGTTTTTGTTTTCTCCAGAAATGTTACAGTCTCCCACGTTGTTGTGGAGGAAACTTTTCCGTTTCTCCTTTACAAATGTTGCTTCAGTTCATCGAGGTTTATAGTCTATCACTTATGCACAGCTCTCTACCGGTCCCACCATGGCATTTCAGTCAGGTTGAAGTCTGGACTTTGACTGGGTCATTAAAACCCACTGATTCTTTTTTTTTTCAGCATAGTACAAATGAAGCACAAAGTGTTACATCATGTCAATGTTTTTATTTACTTTATAATGTTGTTTTCTTTTGCTTGTGCAGCTTTCCAGCTGCCTTGTTCCTGTGCAGCACTCAGCTCTGTCGTCAGGTCACGTATCCTCCTGAAATAGGGCAGATGTGATCAGGTGATGGAGAACAACTGCCTCGCCTGAAACCACACCCTGAACCCACTGCTCCACCCCTCCTCTACAGCTGAGCCACAAGCCACACCCTGCCACATTCAGCCATTTTGTTCTTTTACTGTTGTGCTTGGGCTCTTCATCCTCTTGCATGATTTTATTTTGGCCAGCATTTAGCTGTTGGATAGATGGCCTGACATTTGACTTTAAGATACTTTGATATACGGAGGAGTTGATGGTTGACTCGGTGACTGCAAGATGCCTAAGTTCTGTGGCTTCAAACAGAAACCAAAATCATCAATCCTCTACCACTTTGCTTGACATGTTCTGAAACCCTGTGTTCTGTTTTCGTCAAACATGGGGCTGTGAATTTGCTGGGACATCTAATCTTGGGAAGACTGTAAGATAATATTAAGCCAAGCTAAGGCAACTTTATTTAAAAACCACTGATCAAACAGCTGAACCTGGAGCAGCAGTTTGGTGTTGAAAGTATTTGTGTGTGTGGTGCATTCAGGCGTGATTTAACAAACCTCAAAACCTTCTGCTTTTATGGAAGTGCTCACACTTGGTGATGGTTAATTAATCAGCAGCACCTAGCTATTTACCCTCTTAATTCCTATGAAGACACCAATGGTGTACTTAGTTTTTCGCAGTACTGCACAAAGTCATGTAAAAAAACATTATTTTTCACATGACTGTGTAACTTTCTGGTATTTCTGTGTTACAAAAGCTGTATCCAAACATCAATATTTAGTTCACACTGAATTTGAAGTCAGTCTCAGAGCATCGGCACATGTTATACTAAATACAGCAATCGATCAATATGTAGTATTTTTTACATATTGTGGAAAGATGATGGTAAAGTCAAATAAATTTGACTAAACTGACATTTTCAGTCAAAGAAAAAGTTAAGAAAAAGCTGCAAATTTCAAATAGTTGTTACGCCTGACATTTACTACTGATGTGTCTGCTTTATTTTACTGATGGCAAGATAACCTCAGTGGCATTGACATTATTTAAACATGATTTCAGTGCATAAGGTTTAAAATATAACATTTGTAAAATAAATAAATAAATAAAAAAACACACACAGTGTACATTTCATAACAGCTTTACTAATAATGATCACCAAAACGATTGCCTGACTCTGCACATTAAACCCATAGAGCTCCTTTTATGGATGGTCAGCATAAATACTGTCTTTGGTCAGTTGACTCTTCTCCCTTCTTGAAGGAATGCACCTGAATAGGTTGCAAGTTCCCCTGACCTTGAGTTTGTCATACCTCCTGTTCCTGAGTTTGTTCCTGAGTCAGCTAGCTGGTTTCCTGTTTCTATGTCTGAATATCTTTCTGTTCCTGAGACCATCCCTTGGTCAGGTAACTGATTTCCTGTTTCTGAGTCAAAATATGTGGATGACCTTTCAGTTCCTGAAAATATCTATGGATCAGCTAACCAATTTCCTCTTTCTGAATGATCATACAATCTTTCTGTTCCCCCATGTATCCTGAAACTGTTAGTGAATCTGGGTAATCTGGCGTTTCTTTGAAGCAGCAACAGACTGTCATTATTTTATCAGATGTCTTTCCTGATACCAAGTCTGAGTCTAAGGCATTCTGTCCTGAGTCTGTTCTGCCATGTGCATCCTGATCCTGAGTCAGCCAATGAAGTCTATCCTCTAGAGTTGTTTGACGTCTACAGTCAACCTCCATCAATCTAGACAGTCATTGCCATAGACTCGCAGACCAAGGACCTTATGTCCGCCAGCTTCACTTGGATCTAACTGGTTTCCAGCTGGTCTTGCTCTCAGGCCTTAGCCTATCTATGTTTTCCCTTCAGCTTCACTGTAAAGATCAACTGAGATCATTTCTGAGGTGCCTTGTCCACCTTCTACTCGGCTTTTACAAGAATTCTTCAGGTTTTAGTCCTTGTGGACAACCTTATAGTCAGGCCTATCGTCACAGTTGTTTCCCCTGTTTTCTCTGTTTCTATATGCCTGCATGTCAGAATCAAAATTAGAATATGTATGTATGTATGTATGGGTGACTTGATTTAATTTTTCAGCAATTTGAGTTATTTCTCTTTGGATGTTTGCCTTCACTTATAATTTCTTTTATCAACCCACTAGAAACTGTCTAGTTGTGAATAAGCCATTTGATCATTTTGTTTTTTACTGGAAGTCTCGGGCTACAAGTTTGAAGAAGCCAAATAAACCTCCATAGTAGATTTCTAACTTTATCTGGTATATCTGGTCAATTCAATAAATGAATTGAAGGATGCATACAACTTTCTATGTCGTGAAATACCTGGCTATATTGTATGAATTTAGATTGCACAAACATGCACCCAAAAAACAGACAAGATGGAGTGTAACTGGAACTGGAGACATCACACACTCATAGCTAATTAGGCAAAGAAAGGTTTGTAACTTAAAAATTGATGGAAGTTTTTTTCGTTCTGTGTTAAGGCTATAACATAGGTAATAGGTAATGTCTATATCTCTGTCTAAATAATGTCTAAAACTCTGAAAGAGTGATATGAGCCAATTTATTGTTAGATTTTATACTTGTTTCCTACTCTTTTCTCTACAGATGCTGCGGGTCTAGCAAAGTTTTGCCAGGGGGGCCAGGTAGGGCATTAACAGGGAAAGGGGGGCACAAAGAAATACTTTTCTTTCTTATTCTCATTTAAAATATCTCGCTTTTAATAAATAATTATCTGAATCTTATAACCAAAGTTTTTATTTGATGTAAAATGTATAGAAATCATACATATACCAACAAAACAGTGTACATCACTGTCACAACAGCGTTTGTTTTCATTCAAAGGCTTTATGGCTTTTCCTATAGTACCTGGTGGGCCTGTTTCTAGTCAAAATGCCCGGGCTGTTTTTTTGTCCCAGTCCAGCCCCGGGCACAACACACAGTGAATTAATCTGAGAAGGTGCAATACAAAAGAAATTTCCCACTTGTGGGACTAATAAAGGTTATCTTATCTTATCTTAAAAAAATAGATGGCCGGGCCAGCGGTGCAAATCGCAAATTTCCTCCCATAGACACATTAGCTGACACATTAGTTGTGCCATATTGGCTTCTTAATGACGGTATCTTAGCTAACAACCCCAACTACCAGATTCATCTTGTAATTGGCTAAAAATCACTTAACCTACCGGTGAGACGGACATTGTTAGCTGGCAGTCGAAGTTTGCAGAACTACGAACGCAGATGGAATCCACAGCTGTACGTGTTCATGGAGCTTGCATTTTCACCTGCTGGACATCATTACCTGACAAGGTTAACTGTCTTCAGAACATTGCAGGGATGTTATTTACAGTATTTGGCTCTACAGATTTTTTTCTCACACGGAGAGTGTCCTCAGGTAGCTGTCTGAATGCTGGGAGACCTGTGTCTCTGAGTGGGAGACCAGAGATCACATTAACATGTGTATCTCTGTATTAACAAACATGCCGTATTGGCTCAGTTTATTTTTTCTTATCATTGTTGTGAGGAGACCATTTGGAGACCATTTGGATTTTCTGTTGTTTGCTGTTATAGAGTTCTTGTTATGGATAAAAAGTGCCTCTTTTTAAAAAAAAAATAGCTGATAACTATTCGCTGATAGCTGCCAGCATCTGTGAACAAATATAATTCTATAAAGTTGTTCTATATAGCGTGTAACTGCTAATATAGAGTGCTATTAAATTTATTGCTAATGCAATCAAATGGCACATTGACTTGGCACTCATCATCAGAAAGGTTGCCGACTCCTGGACTGCAGAAAGACCATCTTTAGGGAAAATGTTATTATCTCAGTTTTTTTATGCCACATGTACATCAGGGTACTAATCATGAAATATTGGATGAAACCTTTACACCACAAGAAGACAATGTGCTCATTGCAGTGCTGATTCTTATAATGAATTATTTGTGCAATATAGCCTCAGAAGCAAAACTTCCTACTTCTAATACCTTTGAATGTCATTATTTATGCTCGTGATATGCGGATATGCAGCGGCAATTATAGAATTTTTCAAATATGATGGCATTGAAAGACTAGCAACCAGTCAGGAGAGAAGGACTGAGATGCCAAGAAAATTCAGAAATTTCAAAATTTCTGAAAATTCATTCAGAAATAAATGGAGCATTAAAAACTAGCTAAGTAAAAAAAGAGGCCATGGTTTTCATGTGTTTTGTATTCGTATTGATCAACTCTTGTAAAACATTTGGACCGTTTACTTAAGCAGTCGTTGCAATATTACCGTGTAAAAATACTCTATTACAAGTAAACTCAGAGACAACCCTTTAGACACGCCCCTGTCCTTCACTCTTATATCACTGGCAGCTTCAGCTGTGAGCCTTAAGGTCAGTTTCACTTCTCTAGATGTTGTGGGGCTGATTGTTTCTTCCTCTCTGAAGATCAAGGTAATGTAAAAGTTTTACATTTTGTATACATTTTTCTGAATTGCTAAGACACTATATAATAATGTAATGTAATATATTATTAATAATAATATATTACACTAACAGTGTAAATAATCATTTTTCAATCATAAACATTAACATTTTATTTTATTTTATTATGTCAATAACAGAAGAAGGACAATGTGTATTATACGAATGTTTAAGTACAAACAGAATCCATTTCTTTTTTCCTATCATATTTTTGAGGAATTTAAGAGACACATGATGCTGAAAATAGTTGAGCTACTGTGCTTTTTAGTGTGCAGTCAATGTTCCCTCAGTGATAGAAACAAAAATACACTACAGTCCTTATAGTATGATATGTTATTGTGACTGGTTGTGTGCATGATCTGAAACTACTGTGTGTTTTGTGAATGTAGTTAGGAGTTTGAGAATTAATTTTTGTGTTAGTATAGCAGAGATTAATTTTCTGACATTCCAACTTTATAGACACCTTATACTGTATGGCACAGGTGTCGAACTCCAGGCCTCGAGGGCTGGTGTCCTGCAGGTTTTAGATGTGTCCGTGATCCAAGACAGCTGATTTAAATGGCTAAATGACCTCCTCAACATGTCTTGAAGTTCTCCAGAGGCCTGGTAATGAACTAATCATTTGATTCAGGTGTGTTGACCCTGGGTGAGATCTAAAACCTGCAGGACACCGGCCCTCGAGGCCTGGAGTTTGACACCCCTGCGTATAAAGACGGTATAAACAGTATAGTGTTAGGGTAAGGTATAGACCAGGGGTCGGCAACCTGCGGCTCCGGAGCCGCATGCGGCTCTTTAGTCGTTATAGTGCGGCTCCTCGTGGTTTGGGAAAATAAATTAGAAGTATTTAGCTGAAGTGTATTTTATTTATGTTAGTTCTTTAAAAAAAAAAAAAAAAAAAAAAACCCTTGTACTTCTAAATTGGAAGATTATTGTGATATTGAAATTTAAAAATAAAATTATATTTTATTATTTTTTCATTGCTCCAAATAAGCATCACACTCGCGGAAGCCAGTGTACCCGCCGAAACGCCGTGCATTTATCGAGACTATGATCTATGTCTATGATCTCACTGGTTCAGGTCTATGCAGAATGGCAGTGGGAACAGAGCCTCTCCTTGGTCCCTCACTTGATGGTGACTTGTGCTATTGGCTTGAAGTTAGCCTCCAGTGTTGTACGCCACATCCCCATTGAGTTCCTGTATCCTCTTGTATAGTTATAGGCATTCCAGGATCCAGGTGTGGGACATCGGGTCATAGGCCTTCTTGTAATGGCTATGATACCTGATAGGAGCTTCCATGTGGTACTGAGGCAGGTTATTGGCTTGTAGTTGGAAGGGACCGGTCCCTTCTGGCAGTCCTCGAGGATCAGGACTGTCCGGCCTTCGGTTAGCCATTCCAGGTGTCTCTCATTGACCAGCAGCTGGTTCATCACTGCTGCCAGATGCTTGTGGAGTGCAGTCAGCTTCTTCAGCCAGTAGGCGTGAACCATATGAACCTTTCTTTGATATCTCCCACTGTGATTGTTACTGGGTCCTGTTCAGGGAGGTTGCTGTGGTCTTCTCTTAGCTCCACCAACTGCTGTTATGGGTTGCGTCCTTCTCCTATATGCTCCTCCTCCAGCCTTGGTGGTGTTGTTCTCATATTGTTCCCCTGCCACTGAGAGTACATCTTGGATGTTTCTGTGAAGAACAGATGGTTTATTCTCCTGCCCTTTATCTCTTTGGTGTACCTCTTCAAGCACCTGGACAAGGCTGTGAGTTTCCAAGGCAGTTTTCAAGTCCTCCGGTATGGACAGCTTGCTGTACTTATTAGGCACCTTCTTCATCGCACCTCATATACATATATGTATATAAACTGCTGGGCATTTTTTGCTTAACAGGCATGTAAGTGGAATGTATATGTATGTTTACTTACGTTCTATGTATTATAAATGAATACATTTTTGTATTTTTAATTTATTATATGTTTAACTGTTTCTTCAGTGCCATCATGGCTTGTTGTACATTAGTGGTAAAGAAATCTGAATTTTTAAAATTAATTATTATGTACTTTAATATTTATAATTATCTACTTTATTTATTTATTTTGTGAGCTATAATAATAGTCAGCACAACTTTATGGATTATGGATAAGTTGTTATATAATTAAGTCATTGAATTTTTATTTATTTATTGGCTTTTCAGAAGAATGCTGGGCACGTTTGACAGCCACTGACTAATTGCTGACTAAATCATCAAAAATGGGGAATGCACCATCAGAAAGTAACATGGGCAGCAACCTGAGATGCTGTAAATGTTATAATGGCCTGCCTCCGTGCATGAGCTTCAACAACCTTTCTCAAAGCACTATTTATGGACGATATGTATATGTGTTCAACGGAGGTCAATATTACAGACCAGTTGGTCAGGATAATGCGTACGAGTGTAGAAGTTGCTTTGACCAATGGGGGAGAAGCGAAGCGGAGAGGCAGGAGAGACAGAGGAGAGAGGAAGAACAGAGAAGAGAACAGGAGAGGCAAAGGAGAGAAGAGGACAAAAGAAGAAAAAAATTCAATGAAACTCTGGAAAGTTCCTACCAACGAGCTAAAGAGCAGTTTGAGAAACAGGTGAGAGGGCACATTTCACAGGAATGTGAGTCCAAGCGAGATGTTCTAATAAAGCATCTGCATAAGTCTGAAGCCAACTATGAATCAATCAGTGACAGTGACGAGCTTCTTGAACTCCTCTCGGTGAAATGCAGTCTTCCACTTTCAAATCTCAGTCTGAGTCAGCTCACAGGTGATCAGCTCAGTGAGATCCTTTCAGTCCTGGACAAACTTCTGTTTGATGAGTGGATCAGTGCTCCTCCATCCATCAGCACTCTGCAGCACACTCAGGTGTTCATCACAGAGCTCTGTGCTCTGTCTCTGGAAATATCTGAAGGAGTTTCCCTACAAACCATCTCCAATCATATGCAGTCCCATTTGGGATCCATCAGCCAATCAGCAAGTGGTGTTTTTGAGAGTTTCCTCTTGACTCAAGCCCTGTATCTGAACCTGATGCATGTTCTCAATGACCGTGACAGATCTGATAATGATGCTGTCCTCATAGCCAAACAATGGGCGGAATATGAGATTTCCACTGAGAACCTCTTTGTAATTGAATTCCTGAGCACCCTCACATCATCACTGCAGAGTACAGTCAGCAGAGCATCTGTGTTCACTTTAAAGATGGAAATCCAGTGTTTAAAGCATCTCTTATCCACACTCACAGATCTAAATGGAAAAGAAGCCCACTCAGAATCCACTGAAATGCTCCTCAAACTTGTGCAAAGAAACCAATGGACTCCAATGGAGGCACTCACTCTGCTTAAAGCACTGTCACAGAAATATGCGGATGATGCTTCCATAACTCAAATCCTTACCTTGGTACGAGTGTATGACATACCACCAGACTGGATAGATGACTGTGGGCACTCTCTAATCCAGCTCCTTGAATCTGCTGCTCCTGAGAGATTTTGTCAGGATTTCCAAAAGACTCTAAGAGGAAACGATGAGAGCATTGTAACTACAGTTCTAGCAGAAGTACAAATGTTGTGGAATTTGGATGACTCTGTCATTGATATGATAAAAAACATTAACACCGGTGTCCTGAAATATACAGAAAATGTACCAAAAGAAGAACCTTTTATGAAAGATTCATTTAAATGTGAATCTTTGAATGCAGACAACATACAGAAGTGTCTGTGTCAGCTCTGCAAAGCAGTGTTTAATATAAAAGGCTGGTGGCCCACAGTGAGGGAGGTGGTGCGGTGGTGTGGACTGGTGCTGACTCAGAAAAGTAGAGTGGTACAACTGGTTGGTGTGGAAGAAGACCCATGTGTTACAGCCATGTTTGCAGCCATGCAAGTCTGCATGGGAAACAAACTGGACATTGTGCTGAGCTCTGATGTTCACTCAGAGGAGCAAACAAAGGAGTGGTCTGACTTCTACAAGCACCTTAACATTTCACTCAACACAAACATGAAGAAGACTCATCCATCATTCCAGGATGTCTATGAAGCAGACATTGTTTATGGTACAATGGATGATTTTGTGTCAGATTATGTTCAACGTGGCATAGAGGCAATGGAAACGGGGCATACACCATTTAGTCGTGGATTTATTATTGAAAAACAAAGTCTCAGTGTTCTGCATGCTCTGGAACTTTCAAGACTCAAAGACGATGACTCCCTGGTGTTTGCTGCAGAGGTCCTGCAGAACCTCATGAGTAAATTTCACAGTGAAGATGTGGGACTGAGACATATCTTTATTAAGGCCCTTTTTCAGGTCATCCATTGTAACCTAAATGAAGACACAATCACTGACACAAAAATCATCACTGTCTCAAAGAAAATCACAGGGAAGGAATTGCTTTCTAATGAGATCTTTATTTTGACCTTTCTGGAAAATCTCTTGCAAGTGTTTGCTAGAGAAACAGAAGCTGTTAAAAACATGACAGATCCTGCAGGCAAATGGTGTTTGGAGAATTTATTTGCCTGTGTGGAACAATTCCAAGACTTAGACAAAGAAACCAAAGAAGTCTTCAAGATGGTTTCAAATCTTGGGGAACAAAGACTTTGGTCACCAGTAGAGATCTTGAACCTTCTTAAAGCATTAACTGATAACCACCATGATGACGGCTGTATTTCCATCATGAAGATTTTACATTTGATGGAAACATATCAGGTTTCCTCTAAGTGGAAAGATGAAAACAACAAATCTCTCACTGAGCTCATAGATTCATGCACAACTAAGAATCTGATCCAGCATCTAGAAAAGAGCCTTAGAGGTGAGAAAAAAAGAAACATTGAAAACCTTTTCTGTGAAATACAGCAGATGAAAGTCATTGATAAACAAACACTGAGTAGATCAGACAACATAGTAACTCATGTAACAAACCTAATCAAAACTGGTGAAATTAAAACGCACACATGTGATGTGGAACATGTTAGGTCTCTGTGTCAAAGCAAAGAAACTGAGGACCTTCAGGAGATCCTTGCAGTCTTATGCAATGCTGTACACCTCCACAAAGCTGAAAGGAAGTGGTTTCCCAGGGCAACTCAGATGATAAGCTGGTGCCTGTTGGCCTTGTCTGACACTGGGAAGCTCCTGGAGATGGGAACTGGAGAAGGGAAGTCTTGTGTCATAGCGATGTTTGCAGTGCTGCGTGTGCTTAGAGGTGAAAAGGTGGATGTGGTGTCCAGCTCCTCTGTGTTATGTCAAAGAGATGCTGAAGAATGGTCCAAATTTTACAAATACTTTGGCATTACAGTCGACACAAACACAAATAAAAATGAGGATAAAGATCGGAAAGAATGCTATCAGAAGGACGTGGTCTATGGAACCATTGAAGCCTTTGCTGCTGATCACCTTCGCCAAATATTTGAGATGAAGGATGTGAGGGCTGATCGTAACTTTCAGTGCATCATTATCGATGAAGTGGACTCACTGCTGCTGGATCAGGGAGTGCAGCTGACATACCTGTCCAGCCCCATGGTGTCCATGCAGCACCTGAACATTATTCTCACCATGATCTGGAGCCACGTCAGTCAGTATGGCTTCCTATCTACAGGACATCAGACATTTGTAAGAGGTCCTCCTGCTTCATTCTTCAAGGCTATCTATGACTCAATGAACACAGAAGACACTGAAATTAGTGATCCAATGGCTATTTTAACTATTGCTGAAGAATCCAACATTGTGCCAAAAGGATTTTCAGAAGAAATCTACAAGAGTGAAAACCATGAAATTCTCAGTAAACTGAAAACAGTGAGTCAGGATGCTATGGTTGACCTTTTCAAAGAAATTGAGGACTATGTGCCTTACGGCTTTACTGCTTACACACTAGATGACAAGGGACTGCTCTGTCTTCAAAAGTGCAGTCCATATAATGACCGGGACATCCCAGAGCTTTCATTTCTTGTCTTGGAGGAAGGATTGTGTTGTCCTCTCTATGAGTCAGAAGAAGTTCTCATCAAGCCCATTGCAGAATTGATCTCTGAGAGGATTCAGTACACCCCATGTGAAAACAATAAAGACAAAATCAGCATTCCTGGATTCTTGAAGACTCTGGTGGAGAAGAAAGTCTCAGTGTGGGTTCAGAATGCCTTTCTGGCAATGTTACTGAAAGAAGGACGAGAATATGTCGTAGAAAATGACAACGTCTGTCCAGTGGACTTCAGATCCACTGGTATTGTTGAACTGAATAAGAAATGGGGGGATGGTCTGCAGCAGTTTGTGGAGATTAAACACCAAGTCAAACTGAGCACAATTTCAACAGTGACAAACTACATTTCCAACATCTCCTTTTTTGAGAAATACCAGGGGAAAATATACGGAACAACAGGAACACTGGGGAGCAAAGCAGACATTCAGTTTTTGCAGGACCTGTATCCAAATCTCTCTGTGTGCAAAATACCAACATTCAGCAGGAAGAAGTTATTTGAGGTCGAAGGTACTCTGAAAAAAACAGCTGAAGAATGGAAATCTGAAATAAAAGATGTGGTCATGGCTCAGATTTCCCCAAATTCATACAGAGATGGAAGAGCAGCGTTGGTGATCTGTGAAACTATAAACAAAGCCAAAGAGATCTACGAAGAGTTGAAGAGCAGCATCCCAAATAAAAAATTGATTCTCTACTGCCGCAGTGACAGAGACAGTTTGAGTAAAATAGACAAGGAGCTTCATCCTGGTGATGTCATTGTTGCCACAAACCTTGCCGGCCGTGGCACAGACATAAAAGTGTCCCTAAAGGTGAACAATAATGGAGGGTTATTTGTGATCCTCTCCTTCCTTTCTGAGAACACAAGAGTGGAACTCCAGGCTTTTGGACGAACTGCACGCAAAGGTAAACCTGGATCTGCTCAGATAATCATTTCCACTGAACACCTGCAGCCATCTTTCAGCACAGTGTCCTCTCTGGAGGAAGCCAAGAGCACAAGAGACAGACTTGCAGCAGAAAAGATAAGTCACATGATGAACGATGTTGCTGAGATGAAACTGCGGGAGGACCTGTTTTCAGAATACTGTGAAACACTTCAAGATATTTATGACACCACTGATGGAGATGAGGAAAGAGCTGTTGTTGCCATCATGAATGAGTTCTGGGGGATTTGGCTGCAAACTAAATCAGAAGAAATTGATCAGTTGAAAAGAAATGAACTGCAAGAGAGTCTGAAAGCTGATTTGTCAAATGCAAAAAGTCAGTCTGAAAGTAAGACTTCACCATGTTCCAGCATTTATCACTACATCAAGTTTGGAAATGTTGCACTGGATGAAAAAAAGTGGGACACCGCAGCCATAATGTTTGAAAAAGCCACGACAGAGGATAAAAGCTGGGCAGCTGTAGCTTTTTACACTCGTGCATACTGCACTATACAACAGGCGGAAGGAGATTACCTCACCAAGGCAATAGATGATCTAATGAAGGCACAGGAATCTCTGAAGTTTCTCAGTGAAGAATCATTAGTCTGCCTTCAGTTTGTAACAATGTCCTCTGCATACTCAGCCAACAGCAACCCAACCAGTCTGGAAAAACAGTTATCAACCAAGTGCAATGTTCTAAGTTACTTTGACAAAAACATTACTGAGGCCATCAAAAAGTTGGATAAAATAAAACAGCAGAATCCAGTGATAAAAAAATCCCCTATTTTCTGCTTGGTATCAGGGGCTGATAAAGATCTCCAAGTTGAAGTCTATACCCTCTATAATAGAGGTCTGAGATATATATTTTCTGTGGAAGATGAGCCTCGTTTCTCATGGGAAGGTCTTCTAGTGACCTTTTTTGCAGTTTTACAGAATATTGGAGGATCATTGCTCACTGCATGTATGTTTCATAGATTGGCTCAAGTTGGCATGGGACTCATTACTGAAGAAAAAACAGATAGCACGAGTGAGTCTACGATGACAGGAGAAATCAGCTGGAAGTCATGGGCAACAGAAAAAGCCATTTCTCTTGGTGTATCTCTCATTGGGTTTGGAGTTGGAAAGTTGGTCGCAAAGAGCTTCAAATCTTCTGAAATATTACTCAAAGGAATGGGCAAAAAGATGAAGCCGATGCCAAAGTTTCTCTCCAGACAGGCTGAAGAAAATGTTAGTCCTGTGACAAATATGAAGAATGCAGAAATGACAATCATTACTAATGGTTTTGGGAATAAAGAAGAGAAAATACTGGCAGATATAGTAAACAGCATCAAATCTGATTTAAAAGAAAGGATTGTCCCCAGTGTGGAATCAAACATGGAAAAAGACCCCTTAGCTACATTAGTAGACTTCATCATTCTCTCACAACCTGAGGATAAAAAGCAACTTCAAGATCTTCTGAACAATAAGAGCACAAAGAATAATCTCTTGGCCATTTTCAAAGAGTTAAGCAAAACTGCAGTGCAGCCATTCTATGCAGACCTCAGTTGGCAGAATAAACTGAATTCATCTCTCTCTAAAATAACTGAAAAAGCCAAATCACACACCAAAGACAATGCATCTGCAATTCTTACCACAATCCAAACTCGTTACATGGGCCGACTGGCAGACAATACCATCAGTACAGTGCTCAGTCTCTCATATAAGTTTTTCTCAAATCTTCATGAACAGCTGAAAATATTTAAAGAAAAGAAAATCAACGAGAATGTGAAAGTAAGTGATCTATCTGGAGAGGACATTAAACTTTTGAAAGACTTCAAGCAAGACTTAGCATCCACCATCAGTACTTTATTGGCTGATGCTTTGGTAGAAGTCTTCGACCACAAGTTCTCTATTTACATTGTTTCTCATGTTCACGGTCAAATAAAAAGCAATATTGACCATCATATAATCATAAACAGCTTAAAGAGTGACAGGACAGAGGAAAAACTCAGAGCTGGGCAGAACAACATATACAAGCCAAGAAAGCTGAATTCTAAACACAAACTTAAAGGAGAGGCAGGTCAGTGCTCACAATCACATGCTGAAAAGATCAAGAACTCCACGACTGCAGGCACCATCCTCGATATCAAAGTTCTGTCAGAAGCCACTGGCACTAAAGTTGTCATCCTAACAGAGGACAGCAATGGAAGACTTACCAAAATGCAGGAGCTGAGCCCAGACACTCGACCTGCCAATACAACTGTGACATTGATCTACAGACAAAAGAGTGACCAATACCCTGATGGCCATTATGATGTGCACATCAATAACCAGACAGTGATTATAGAGAGTGAGGGCAAGAGCTGTTTGTTTCATGCTTTGGCACGGGGTATGAAACCAGAAGGCAGCTCTGCCGAGATCGCTTTGAAAGCAGACTGCCTTCGATCTGTGGAGGCTGATGCTCTCCTCAGTAACCCAGGCCAATGGGAGCCTTTCCTCAAGCACAAAGAGTTGACTGAAGCAATCAGGGGAGGGGACTGGTACGTGGCAGAAGTAGCTGCACCCAAAAAGGCCATAGAAGAAAGCAAAAGGTTACACCAGGAAGAGTTTGGAAAAGTAGAGTTATACCAAGAATGGCAAAAATATACAAAGAAAAACAAGGAACACAATCCTCAGCGTCCTCTACTGAACAGGTACAATCACATTTGATATGATACTAAATTACAGCTAAAATAAAAAAAATCTGTGCTTTATTTTTTATTGTTATGTTTTGCTCCCTGGTGTAGAGTTATGGATTTATTGTACATTTGTAAAGCAGGATTATAACATTTAATGAATGTGATTGGTGCATGATGCTGTTACACACAATACTGATTTGACAAGATGGATGTGTTTTTTTTTCTTTCTTTTCTTTCCAGTAACAACAACTGAGAACAAGACTGGTGAACAATCAAACAATTCTTCCGCCTGTCTGATCATCATCAAGAGACCTCTCTATTATGATATACTTTTAATTCAGTTTTTTTTTTTTTACTTTATTGAAGACAAAAATACAAAAAGCCACACACATTTACCTCAATTTGGACATTGAGGCAATTTTTCAATTTAGTTTTAATTTAGATCTTTTGATTCTGTAGTAAAACATACATATTTAATACAAGTAAGATGGCATAAGAATCATACATACTGTTAGAAATCCTTAGTGCTAAATGCTGTTTAGGCTAAGGTAAGGTAGGGCCGTTTGATTTCTTTCTAAAAGATTATTTTCAGACTTCAAACAAATTTTGACATGATCAGAAATCAGTAAAGTATAAAGGTCAAATATTCAATTCTAAGGTATTTCCAGACACAACAGCAAAGGATAGCATATTTTAGTCGACTGCATTATTAATCAGTCAGGAAAAAAGAAAGGTTAGCCTGTCTACATGTCCTTCTGTTGTCAGTTTCCAAGTATATTCCCAGTTACTGCCCTATAGTGTAACTCTATCTAATATGTAATCTTTTTTCAACAAAAAAGTCATTAATTTTCGATGCAATTTGATTTTTACATTGAATATATTGTTTTGCTTATTTACAAAACCAATTCCAAGTATTTGGGATTCTGTGTAAAATGGAAATAGAAACCAAATACAATGATTTGCAGATATTATAAGTTCATATATCTACATTTCAGCCTTGTGAATGCTGCCAATTCCATTATTGCTGCCTAATGGGGGAAAGATATCCAATTGTGATTTTTTGCTTTGATCACTGTACAATTTTTTTTCCAGACTCTGAATTTTTTAATGATTTTGGCATATCTTTCTAATTTTGGACATAGTTATATTGTTCTGAAATAGTTCCATAATTTAAAGGCAGTTTCTTGCAGATTGGTGAACCTCTACCCATCTTAACTTCTGAGATTTTCTTTTTTTTTTAATACCCGGTCATGTTAGTGACCTGTTGTCAATTCATATAATTAGTTCCAAAATGTTGCTCTAGTTGTTTTAAGTTTAGTACCACCCTCTTGTTGTTCTTTCCCAACCTTTTTGAGACATGTTGCTACTATTAAATTCAAAATGAGCTAATATTTTTCATAAAATTCTGAACTATGTCTCAGTTTAAACATTTGATATATTTTTACATTTTATTAAGACCATTGCTTTCTTTTTGTATTTAATTTTCTAGCTTTTTAAAAAAAAATGGTTTGTAATCTGATGTATCTCTTCTGTGTGCAAGACTACTTAATTAATTTGATTGTTCAATAACATATAATCAAACAAAAGTATTAATCAATTGACTTATATGGAATTGTTTATATATGTGTCAACCAATAAATGGAAATTAAGTAATGATGTAATAACAAGAGATGATGTAATGTTCTTTATCAGCATCAGGCATTATCATTAAAGTGTTTCGAATTTATGTTGAAAGCAAGACTTTAAACTAACTGCAAGTCTACTACATTATCAGAGAACGCTAAAATTGATATTTCTGAGGTTAAAAGTGATCTGTGCAATTACAAAACATATATATATATGTATATATATAGATATATATACATATAATATTTATTTGTCTTCATAAATCGAGCTTAAATTTACTGTGATCTCTGACTATGTAATATATGAAATTATTACATTTGAATTTGCAAATATACTTCATGAAAATGTGATTATTTATATTTTTATCTAAACATAATTTAGTCTTGTACTTTTCGCATATTCTTTAAGGATATTGTAGTTTTGCAAAATCATCCTATAGACTGCTCTGCCAACCATTTGACATTGACCAATCGTGAGAGAAAAATGAATATTTCCTGACTGATCATCAGGGGTTCCTGTAGGTAGGCTGATGGCAGTTGCTAGGTAAATAATGGCTAAGGCCCCAGTGATGCATGTCTACAGACTAGTAGGAGACTCTTGACAACCCCCTGTTGCTAAGAAGAAACTGGTGTTTTACAACCACTGGCAAAACCACCTTCAGATTTGTGACTTTGGTACCAACAAAGACAAACAAATACATGATCACACTGTCATCAGTATAGCAGAGACTGAAGTGTCCCAGAAGCTGCAGGCAGTCAGATTTAACCTTGGAGAAAGGTATCAGTACAGCTCATCAGTTCAACAAAATAATCAGAGAGTAATGTGGAAGAACAACAGACAACATAAAACATAAACTTCTGAAAAGTTAAGCCAAAGCTGAAGTGTCTTAAAGTTGCATTCCTATGGCTACCAGGGGGTGATATTTGTAGTTCTAGTCCTATATAAATGACTAGTAAAATGGCTTTCTGACTGATTTCTAAACATTTTCCTAGTGAGTTTGTGTGCTCACATTTTGGGTCATATTGAATGCACTAAGGCCCAGTAGAATAATAAATAAATAAATAAATGCATAAATAAATAAATATCATTTTGAATTACTTTGAATGCAAAGCAAATTTAGTAGTCTGAAATAAGTATAACAGACCCAGTTTTACATGCCTATTTATCTTCTGCATTGTCTCAGTCAATGAACTGTCACAGACATTAAACACTAAGATTGTGTAGATGTATTTACTGAACCAAGTGACACACTTACAAAGAGCTTGGGTTGTCAGAAGAAGTCATGTAACACTCAACACATCTGACACAATTTCAGAATAAACAGAATTCACAGAATAAATCAGAATTTAAAAGCGGCACTGACAAAATAATGATGATAAATAATCAGATTTCCTCCTCTAAACTGATGTAATCCAGCTAAAAGAAACGTAAAGTCTGTGGATTGTGCAGTATTATAAACAAGTTACATAAATTCATGCATATTACCAAAGAGCGGCAGTAAAGATGGCCAAAGGTTTACAATAGTTAGTACGTGACAAGTGATGGAAACTGTGGCTTTGACTGTGGGTTTGTGTGAGCGTATATGAGCCAAGAGATGGCTGCTTGCTTTGTCTATTGCTGTTGCGTGAACTGCTATTTCCTCATTATTGTTCTGTAGACGTGGCTTATTGTGACACCAGTTTTATTCATCAACTATGGTTGAAAGCTTACATTCACATCACAGGAATAATTTCAGGGATTTTAATGATTTGTTTGAAGTGTTCTTTCTCCCGGTTAGAATGATTGCACAGAGTACATCTTTAATTCTGTGCACAGCCACAGAGAACTGTTGATGTTGTAACAGCAAACTGTACTTTGGCAAATACATGAACAGGTTAAACAGTCAGTAAGTACTGAAAGTCATTACTGCAGGCAAATCACCAGCATCAGTCAGATCAGATCAAAGCTCTGCAAATATACATTTATTACTGCAAGTCATCAAGGAAAGGTCTGATGGATCTTCCAGGAATAGTGATGTTGCTTTTAAGATTACTGATTGGTTAGTAGGCGGCAATACCTTCATCTTCATAGTACAGAAACAGTTGCATACTTTGATCTCTTCAGTTTGTTTACTTGTAAATTTGTGAAAGTAGATGTGAAAGGATTGTGGCTGCATATTCATAGGCTTTTTACATGTTATGATACTAATTTAAAGGCTTGTAAACAGATCTTGTGATTGTTGAGATAGCATGGATAGCTGTTACATCCTGTCTTCAGTCTTTATGCTACATAATTAAGTTTGTAAGCTGTTTTTTTTTTAAATATAGTATTCCATCTATCATCTAGGAAGAATATAAAGAAGCATAATGAAATTAAACTCAACTCAATTTTTTTCTAAACCAAGATTAAAGGAGTGGTTTTCACTGTAGTAAAACCACAGCTGTCAATGTATTTGGGTCACACCTCTTATGCACTCTTATTAATGTAAGTAAGTTTTGTGTTGATAATGACTTGCATGTTGTGGACATGACTTGCAGTTTCCTGGCAGTCTGTTATTGCCACATCTTTGTCCACAGCAGTTCTAGTGAGCATCAGCTTTCTGTTCATTTCGTTTGTCAGCCATGGACAAAATTGTGCTGCTCCTGTTGTGCCTGCAGGTTGTTCTGCTCATCACTGCCTTTCCTTCGGACGACGCAGCTGGTCAAGTCGTAGTGAGAGGTCCAGATCAGGTAAAAAGATCTGCAACAGCAATCAAAAAGGTAGGGATACATACCTTTAATTATCTGTCTGAATTTACTACAAATTCCATATTATATTTTGTGGAGAGAGGAACTTAATGCCGCAGAAGAGAAAGCTCGCTGTTTTAGGTTGTATCAACAGACCTGGATCACGTGGCTGGCAAATGTGTTTGATTTTGAGTGTATTTCTACTTTTCCATTACAAAATTGGAACGTAGCATCATAATAGGTGTTTGTGCAGTTTTATACTCCCTTAAGTTCATTCCTTGTGTTTGGAAAGATTCATCAAAACTTGAAATTTTTTGGAAAACATGCATGGCGTATCCTCCAAACAAAAGAGGAGGGACCATCGGGCTTGTTATCAGTGCTCAGCACCAATGGAATTGACACATGTCAACACATGCACATGTCTAAAGCTGCCATTACTGCATAAATTTATATACATAAATACATGCATAAGAGCAACAGATGCTCCCAGTCATATGACATATTTTGTCAGGGGGTCCTTTGGATATTTCAGCAAGACATTGCTAAGCCACATACTGCATCTTTGCAATAGCACGGTTACGTAAAAGAAAAGTCCGGGTACCTAACTGGCCTGTCTGCAGTCCAGACCTTTCGCCAACTGAAAACTAAGTGCACTGTGAAACAAGAAATACAACTGTCACGTACAGCTGTGTGGCAGGCAGAGGTTGGACCCAAAAGCAGGACTCAAAAACAGAATTGTAAGCTAAAAGGTTTATTGCTGCGTAAAAATATTCAAAAATAAAAGAACTAACAACTGAAAACTCTGAAACTAGTAACAAAACAAGAAATAAACAATTAGGGAATACCAATAGAAACTAACTGATCAAACTAGGAACACACGATAGACTACACAGCTAGCAGAGACAATGTGACAATGAGCAGAGGGCGACTGAAGATTTAAATACACACAGGATAACAAGGGGATGGGCAACAGGTGGGAACACAGGAGGAACAAATCAGAGACAAAAAGACGGGGGAAGAAAAACTGAGCAAAATGCACAAGAGACCAGGACTACCAAAATAAAACAGGAAACACAAAACAGAGCCGGACAGTGAGACAACGATGGAGAGATGATGGGGTGGGAAGAACACAGATGAGACCAGGACACAAAAGCCAACAGACTAAATGAACAAGTAACTAAGAACTCGTTACTTGTACTTGTACATTTTCTCAGTTTAAACATTTGATCTGTTGTTTCATTAGATCAAATGTGGGATTGTGAGATTTGCAATTTATTGCCTTCTGTATTTATTTACTGTTTACACAGGATCACAATTTTTCAAAGTCATTGTGGACTCTGTATATTAATCTATAAATGTCATGACCATGATTTCTTTATACAGTAACAACGTGTCTATAGTTTATGTTGATTTTAATTTATCATCATTACATAAAAACGCAATGTTCATGTCATTTCATTATAGGTGGCAAACAGGACGGTCAACCCACCAAAGCAAGAACTACAGAAGAGAAGGTGTTCCTTTAGACGTGGAGGGTGCAGCCCAATGGTAAATTGTTTTGTTATTCATATTTTCTTTATTTCCTGCTGATACAGAACAGCAACTTGATAAACACTGAATCATCTTGTGAATTATCCTTCTGTTTCCAAAGCTTTCTTATTACAGAAAACAATAATGGATTGCAAAGCCCATGTTTTTCTTTATAAAGAAAAAGCTGGTCCTGTTACTATGATCACTATTGAATTTTTTTTTTTTTTAATTTCAAGCACATAGATATTTAAAGCTAAAGCAGAGCAAAGACTGTTTTATCAGTTATTTATTCATTTCTCTCTCTGTAGGGCCAGTAATTTACCCATCACACATTGCTGCGGCCAGAAACTCCTTCCTGCATTTTTCCATTGACCTGGGTGCTTCAATAATCTACGTATATAAACTATCACAACAACAGATTCTCTGCAAACATGTTGCAACATTGCAGTTGGTGCAGAAGTCACCTCGCATACATCACCGAAACAGATGCTAAATTTGAACCAGCTCACTGGACTCCTCTGAGAAGTCAGAAATTAAACACAAATAACATTCAACCACTAAAACTAATTTTGGAAGTAAATATAAGGCAGAGGATTAGGGCCACATTAAGAAAATAAAATATTTTGATCAATTTGAGAATGAAGTCAAAATTTCAAGATTAAAATCAAAAATCTATTTTGAGAAAAGCATCGAAATATGGAGATTACTTTTGTTGTTTCAAGACAAACTGCCACGTTTACCTTTGTGTAGATGAGTTAGCCATTTCACATTACGTGAATACAGCTTTCTGCACCATCTTTTCAACATCCTTTTACATTTACCATAATATGTTTGTGTGCTGAAAAAGAAATAATTTCCTTCCTTGTTACTTAAGTCGATTCTGAAGTACGATTTCACTCAGAGGGTACAGCAACCATGGCTGATTGTCTTGAAACAAAACAGAATTACAATATTATTCTCAAAATGATGAATAATATTGTTTTTCTTAATGCGGCCCTAATACTACGTCGTATAAATAACCTCGGCATCTTAATTTTAAAAAAAAAATCCTAAAGCACTTAACTGTTTTAAGATTTTTTTTGTAAAACTATGAATTTGAAGAATCGTAGATAACAACAATAATTGTTTTGATATTACATAAACATATAAACATTGCATGTTGTGAGGATTAACCACAGGAACATAAAAAGTGTTTTTGGTAATTACCAGTATTGTGTATTTAGGACAGCTGTGGGTACCTTGTGTGGAACCTTGCACTGGATAGTAATAATAATTTTGTTAAGTACTGCATGTGCTGAGTATAAACTGGACTAATAAAATATTTAGAGCACTGCACATTTGTGTGAATTAGACAAAGAGTGTAAGCCTGTTTGCTTTGAGGTGCACATTGTTTGAAATAAGACAAATTTAACTACAACTTTATCCTACTATGAAATTAGCCTGTGCAGAGGGAAAATTTACAGCTCAGCAGCATTTTAAAGGGATCACCTGATGCCTCCACTTTGCCTCCAAAGATTCAAACATGAACAAAACTTAAACTGTAACTGAACGAAAATTGTAAATGACATCAAAAAATCAAAACAAGTTTAATAGTTCAATGACTTTGTAGGTAAGTTTGAATAATGTCTATACCTGAAAGTATGTGGAAGATGCTGTCACCTCAGTTGCCCAAAAAACTATTATTATCACTTGCATGCTGATAACAGCTTGCATGTTGTGGTCATGTCTAGTAGTTAAAAAAAAAACTTCTGTGCAATCAAATAAATGCTTTGTGTCTTATCAAGCTAAAAGACTTTGTACGTCCTTCAGCACCACTTATTAGGAGATTTGAGTGAGAGCATGTAAATGTTTGAGCTTGTACTGTTGACCCTGTGTGGATCAGAAAACCCCAAAATAACTTAATATTTTTTTAAAGACATTAAAGATGTCGAATCATTCACCCTGAAAAAGAACTGTTCAAAAAATCCTTAAAAAATGATGACTGTTTGTAAGCTTATGAACTCAACTGTAGTTTGTACTTAGTTGTAATGATGACTTTCTCATTATTGTTTTATAGAAGTGGCCAATTGTGCATAAACTTTCATTTATCCACAATATGTTTCCTGTTAAAACAACTGACACTTTCCAAGAATTAAGCGATTAAGAAGGAAGGAAATGTTACATACAAAATAAATATGTTAACTTTTTTAAAATTATAATTAGATTCTGTCTGATATAAGTCATTAACAAACATCAGTACCAGCTCTTACCATAACATAGCATTATGACTGGAAACAGGACGAAATCTCAAGCTTAAATGCGAAAGGTTATATAATGAAATCGTTGGTAAAGTCACACACACATTGGCGTAATTAGAAACTCTTAATGGCTCTGGTGGATGGGTTATATTTCTAGTCAAGGCTAGCTGTGCTGTAGTAATGGCTGGTCCATTGAGGTAAAGTAAGTTGCACTATTTTTTAAACATGAAAGAGATGAAGATATAATTAAACTTCCATTATTTAAATTCAATTGAAATGCCTTAACAGTGCTATTAATTTCATTTTAATAAAATTTTTAACATTCTTGAAAATGTTTTTTAACGATTTCTTTATCCTGAGCTGTTATTAGCCAAGTATAAAGTATAAATTGGGGGAAGTCCAGCCAAGTTTGACGGGGGAGTTCATTTGTGATGTATCTCATGACACGCATACTATGTCACGATGAATTTCCAACGTGAAACAAATGCAAAAGCAGAGCATAAGATCACCAGTGGTTGATAAATATGAAAATCAAAACAGTTGGGATTAATAAAAAAAATTTTTTTTAAACGTACAGACATCATTAGTCACCTTATGTGTTGCATTTCATTGAGACTGGCTCACTGGTTAAGGGGGAGATAGGATCCATACACACGTATACATAATACACTACAATCTTAATAGTAAGTATATAGTAACCAATGTCCATGACCGACCCGGTCATGGACAGAACTTTGATGCTGATCCTGTCAGGCCTGCAGGCTTTCCTGCTCATCATTGCCTTGACTTCTTCTGCTTCTGCAGCTGCTCTGGTCACAGTGGGTAGTTTCACAACAGCATTCAAACATGAAATGACAGTCAGTTGTATTTAAAATATATAGCTGATAATGCGCTAATAACATTAAAAAAATTATATCTGCTCTGTTCAATTATATATTTGTGATGAAGAGGGAAGTTTAGAAAAGCTAGTGTAAGACTGATTAGAACAGAAGAGACAGTTCTATAGTCTAGATTGAGAGCATGTGGCTGGTAAACATGTTTGTTTTTGACAGTTTTATCATATTTCAGTAAAGACCTGAATCTATTCTTGCAAGCGTTGATATGTAACATGTTAAACCTACCGGTATCTACAAGAAAATCTGTTTGCTTTGTAACACCAACAGTCAGAGCACATCCACAATATGTTACTAGTGTTCAGTAAGACTGGGGGGGTCTTTGTCAAGCAAAGATCAAAGTCATCAATAAGAACAGGATGGACAAAACTGGTACATGTACACTACAAGACTGATAAAGTGAGGGGAACTGCAGGGGAACTAATCAGCATGTGAATGATGGTGGAGTGTGGAGTGAACAACTGAGGACCTCTGGTGGGTGAAATCGGTGTTGCAAGGAAACAGTCATAAATGACCAACAAGGGTATGACAGAAATATTCAGCACAGACCAAACTGGCTTACATAATTGATGAGGCTGTGCTCATGTCATATGTGCCACCCCTACATGTCATATGTAAAGATTAAAAACTGCACTCAAAATGTAATGCAATGTACATAAAATTTGAGTTTCACACTGTAATAATACATAAATTAATAGGCAACCAGCTCCAAAACTGCACTTTTGATTTCAAAATTAAGGAAGAAAATATGGCAGAAGAATTGGAAAACAAACATTTTTCGATTAACGTGATTTTTAAAAAATGGACATCGTGACGTGGGCGTCGTGTAATTTTCATCAAGATTCCCAAAAACAGTCTGCAAGTGAGCACAAAAGCAGAGTCAGTCTGACTTATTTTTAGTTGGTCTGTCTTTATTTTTAACTATTGTATACAAAGTGAAGCCTTTTGAGGTAACATCCTTTCACATATACACATATACATTCCTCTGAGTTGTTAAATTTGTTGATATTTATGTGTCTTGCATTAGCCTAAGTCAGGGGTAGGCAACTCCAGGCCTCTAGTGCCGGTGCCATTCAGGTTTTAACTGAATCAAATGCTTAGTTCATTACCAGGCCTCTGGTGAACTTCATGACATGTTGAGGAGGTCATTTAGAAATTTGAATGAGAAGTGCTGGATCAAGGACATATAAAACCTGCAGGACAGCGGCATTCAAGGCCTGGAGTTGCCTACCCCTGGCCTAAGTAGATGCTGTAGTGGTCTGTCTTAGTGTATCTATGTACTATGACCAAAAGATGGAGTCAGTCCACCTTTATTTTCATTCAGTATAGTTTGTTGCATGCAAAATAGAGTATTAATTTGGAGACGTTGACAGAGATAACAATTTACCTAAAAATTGTCTTTAATAAACATCAAAACAAAGAAGAAGCCTTGTTTATTAATTTATTTATTATCAGCTAATGAATATATCAAAGGAAAAATGTGGTAAATACTCTAACTTTAGTCTTACTAAACTCACTGTAACTTTCCATCTTGTTTATAGTCATATTCAGGATGTGATATGAAACATATTATCCAATATTTCTTATGCAAAAGCTACTGGAAAATTACATGTTTACCATTTACAATTTTTCTTGTGAAAACCTAAATACACTCTTACTGCTTCCAGGTGTGTCTTACACAATGCCAAGGAGGAAAAACATCAGCAATAATCCTAGAAGCTGCGGTTGCTTCCTATCAATATGGGAAGGATTAAACACCATTTCTAAATAATAAGTCCATCATTTTTCCAGACGTGGCTGTCTGAATAAGTTCACTGCAAGGCCAATCATGCAGACAAACTACAGATAAAGAAAAAAGAGCCTCAGACTCTAGAGACAAAAGTTATCATTTTAAATGTATGCTAATAAGTACAGTTTGGTTTGTTTGGAGTGGTTTCTGTTGCAGAAGCCACGGACAACAAGGAAACAAAACTAAGCTTTAATTAGGTCAGGTATAGAAACAAAATAAAACAAAATCCAGAGTGAAAAAGGGACTGTGAACATCCTCATGAGACCCACAGAGGAACAAACCCAGCTTATCTGACGAAGATATAATGAATGACGCCACTATAGATACACACAAGGTAATCAGAGGAAGTAAACACAACTGGGGGAAACAGGGCACAGGCGAACAGGATCTAGAGAACAACAAAGGGGAGTAAGACTAAATGCAAAACACAGGATCGTGACAGCTGCCAGGAGAGAGCCGCGTCTTTCTTTAAATACAGACCATTTACCATTTACCATTTCTAAAAGGAACATGGCAGCACAGGGACAATGTCCTCTAGTTAGACAAGACCAAAGTGGAGACATTTGGACATCATGCACAGCCCTGTGTTTGGCAAAATCACACACAGAATATCAACACAAGGATCTCATACCAACGTTTAAGCATGTTGATGGTGGGGTGATGGTTTGGGCTTGTTTTGTAGCCGCAGGAGCTGGGCACGTATCAGTTACTGAGTTGATTAGAACTCAAATATATGAGAAAGTGTAGAGTCAAATGTGAGACTAACTGCGGGACAGCTAAAGTTGGCCAAAATTGCAAAAGGCCCAGACAAAGTCCAGACCTCAACCGAATTGAAATAATTTGTCAGGACTTTAGAGAGCTGTGCAAAAGCAAATGTTCACAAATAGCACTTTTCTGCTCAGTTAAGCCCTCAACCAGCTTTCTACTGGAAGCCTCATCCAAACACTGACACTTGCATTTCTATGCGAACGCACTTTTTAACTCTAACTTCTAAGTAATAGTAGACTAGTGTTTGCACCACAGACACTCACCTAATGCATCAGATGGATGCATTGTGAACAACTCAGGGTTCAGTATCTTGTCCAGAGGTACTTTGTGACGCAGATAAGTGGGGCATATTCCTTCACAAACATCTACTTCAAATTATTGTTTCTAAAGGGGATTCTACAAGTTAGTCAGTTGAGTTCTAGGAAAACATTCTTCTGTGGATAACTGCATGTGCTGAAAAGTCAGGAAAGAGTCAGCATTATGAAAATATGTGCATGTGTATGGACAAATTAAATGCCTCGATTCTGCCTCTATCAGATATCGGATTTCAGAATCTTTATTTTAAACTCCCTCCTCTCTGTCCACGTAGAAATGATTATTTAGCAGGGATTACATAAATACTGGAGTGTTTCACAACTGCATTACACTCCTCTGTTCACCATGGACAGAAAAGTGCTGCTGCTCCTCTTGAGTCTGCAGGTTTTCCTGCTCATCACAGCCTTCACTTCCACAGATGCAGCCACACTGCCAGACGATCAGAAACAATCTCTGGATGTGGTAAGAAGTCATAAACTTTGGGAACTGCTGGATACATATTAATGCATGCTTCATGTTGTTGCATTAGATGCTTTATTTATTTATTTTTTTTTCCTAAATTTTCTAAGACCAATAGTGAATAAAGCATTCTCTTGTTGGTGAAGGGAATAACCAGGGATGACAGACGAAAGGGAAGAGAAAGAGTCAAACGACAGTCCTGTTCCTCGAGGCCTGGTGGATGTTCCCTCCTTGGCCAAGTAAGACCAGATTTCTTTATTTTTTCATTCACAGTAAAATTAATGGATCTAATAATAAACTCATCATTAAAGAGATTGTCTTGCATCTAAATGACACAAATTAATTATTTGTTGTTGTTTTGCCACAGGCCAACCCTAATATTCCTGGTAATAAGGTAAACTTACCACAGATTTCTGCAAGTAGCATAAACAAGTGAAATGAGGTGTCTAATGGGAGGCACTGTGCATTGTATGTTTGTGTGCATGCTACAGATTTTTTTTTTTTTTTTAAACTGATTTAGAAGTTTAGATGTTGCCAAAAGAACATCTCACTCAGGCAGCGTTGCTTTCATGTCTAACACGTGCAGCCTGTGGAAGCAGGCTGTGTTGTAATCACACTCTGTTTCTCTCTCTGGTTTTACAGAATGGTAAAACAACATCAATGCCTCCCCGGGCCATTCTGAAGAAAACCTGAAATGTTTTTTTCGATATACAAAACAAAAAAAAGTGAGCAAAAAAGAACTCATCTATGCACTCAGGAAAACTGCTATAGTAACTGATCTATTACAATCAGTCAAATGTTAAATACTTTTTTTTCTGTGTGTGTCTCAGTGATCAGAAGAAAACCAGATGACCCACCGGAGAGCTGAAAACTAAGAAAAACATCTTCCTTCGTTACAAGAAATGTTTTTCGTTGTTTCCATGTGCTATTATGAAGGCAATAACCAGTGATGCTTTGCATGATGTAAGAAATCCCTATATTCTTCACTGATATTTATCTGCATTTAAAAGAATCAATAATCCCCAGTATACATTTGCACTTATCACACCTGACTGAAGGAAAGCATGAAGCATTCAAACTTGCAGAAAGGTTTTATGGCCTTACTCATGTTCTTCATTGAAATAATAAGCTTTCTCCAAGTGCTGTTGATTTCATAACAGTTCACTTTGTGTATTCTGTGCTGCAAAATAAAGCTGACTGAAGTAGAAATTGTCATCTTTGTGCATCATCTTTAACGGTAATAGAAAGCCATGAAGCATTAAACTTTAAAAAAGCTGTCATCGTGTAAGCGCTCAGCTGGGTCAGTAAATCCTGTACAGTTCTGCGTAGTTTTAAAAGCAAAGCAGTGGAGGCACTTGAGGTCTGTATAATGTTTAACTACAGTGTTATTATTTCATTTTGATGCTGCCTCTCAACTTCCTCCTCCCTGTCCACATTGAAATTATAGCTAGCAGGGAGAATACAAATATTCAAGAGTTTCACAGCTGTATCACACTCCTCAGTTCATCATGGACAGAACTGTGCTGCTGCTCCTGTTGAGGCCCCGTGCAGGCCCCTGCATGCTATGTACCACCGGTAGCTAAATAAAAAAAAGTTGCTGGCATTCAGAAATCCTACCAGTAGCTGGAAAAAGGTGGACTCAAAGACAACACAGAGGCACTAATCATGGCAGCACAGCAACAAGCCCTAAGTACAAGATCCATAGAGGCTGGAGCCTACCACACCAGGCAAGACCCCAGGTGCAGGCTGTGTAAAGATGCCCCTGAGTCAATCCAGCACATAACAGCAGGATGCAAGATGCAAGCAGGCAGGGCATACATGGAATGCCATAACCGAGTGGCGGCACAGTATACAGAAACATCTGTCCCGAGGACAGATGTTTCCAGGAAGGGCTGAGGTCAAAATCGGAGGCGCCCCTAAGGATGGTTGAAAATGACCCAGCTAAGATCCTCTGGGTTTTCTAGATACAGACGGACAAACTGGTGATAGCTAACCAACTGGACATAGTAGTGGTGGACAACCAGAGGAAGATGACCGTAGCGACTGACATAGCAGTACAGAATGATAGCTGCATCTGGAAAAAGGAACATGAGAAGCTGGAGAAGTACCAAGGACTCAGAGAAGAGCTGAAGAAGATGTGGAGGGTGAAGGTAACAGTGGTTCCAGCAGGAATCAGAGCACTTGGTTCAGTGACTCTGAAGCTAGGCGAGTGACTCCAGCAGATCTCAGGAACAACATCTGAGATCTCTGTCCAGAAGAGCTAAGATACTGTGCAGGACTGTCTTTTTGTGAAGGTAATTATGTATGAATGTAAACTCAGAAATCAAAATATTATCTTGCACTGAAATGAATTGTCATGTGTCACATGTGCAGTTATTACACCCTCAGAGTCATAAAGAACTTGACTTAAATTTATAACCACTTTATGCAGTAAGTAAGAAACAGAAACAAGTCAAATCAGGTGTGCAATATCAGGTCGTGTGTACTGCATAAAGAAGTTCTGGTGTCTGCTAAAAGAAGATCTGAGCTGGATGATGCTGCCTTCATGTTGAACACCTGCACACAGGAAACAGTGCAGGCTGTGGAAAGATCTCTTTTTACAGTTTATGGCAACAACATAACCCTCGACAGGAAGCTCTGAAAAAACAGTGAAACACATTTTGATCAAATTTTGATCACATCTGTTGTGCAGGTGAGGAAAAAGAAAACATCTGTGCATGCAAGAAAAGTGCTGCTGTTTTATTAACATCAGTCCAATGTTAATTCCTCTGCAATGAGTTTTCCTCTTTTCTGTTTGCGCGTGTGTGTGTGTGTGTGTGTGTGTGTGTGTGTGTGTGTGTGTGTGTGTGTGTGTGTGTGTTTTCAGAAGAAAACCAGATGAAACAAGACCAGAGGACTAAAGACTATCGCAAGAAATATTCATCACTGCAACTTTATCAAAGTAAATAATTTATATTGATTTGTATACTGTAGCGCCCACTATCTTCATCAAGGATCAATAATTTGCAAGTACCTGCTAGTTATGAAGTTTAACACATATGTTTTAACATAAAAAGGTCAAACTCACATCAACCGCTACAGGTCTGAGTTATAATCACACTGACAGCTGGAAAGCGTGAAGAGCATTCATTATTCTATTCAGTAAATATATCACTTGAAATAATGATTTTATTCCTAGTCTAACGAGCTTGGAAAGAAGGCGACTGGACTCGACTTTTTAGGGTTTTCCATTAGATGGAAATACACGGTACAAGATTTTTTTTCTGGCCTGGGTTCTAAGAGTTGAGTCAATCTTAAAATGTGACATCAACAGACTGCACGCCACCAATCGGCCACTCAGTGACGAGGGCAACAGGCCGAGCAGCAGGTATACCATCACCTCGACGTCCTCTGTTTTTTTGTGTTGAGTGTGTGTGGCATACAAATGATGTCACAGACTTTTGGACGCATTACCATGACTACCGCAAGCACATTGAGGTAATGCTCAGTTGCAATGGAAATTGGAGTAACTGTATTTGTAATCGGAGTCTTTGCTTGGCCGATTCTGGCCTCCCCGCAATAAGTTTGACACCCGTGTTATAAAAGAAAAGTCCACATGTATTAAATAACAGCAGGTTTTCCTTTTCTTTACGGGGAATTACAGGACAAACACGCACTTCTCTTGTAGCTGTAATGTGGCAGACAGACACAACAGTGTGTGCCGGCTGTTGGAACGAAAACATTTAGTAAGTGCACATTTCACAATAATGAACCCACATCCACCCACTCATAAACGAAACATCTAAGAATGTTCATTTTCTAGTGGGGTTTACGTTATACTATTTCCCTGAAGATTCCCCATCTCAACATATCGCTTGTTACCGTAAAACAGAGATAAAATCCGCTTTAAACTCACACCACTTCCCTTACAGTGAAGGGCATGTTGTGGTTTTATGCATGTTAGCAACACTTTGTTATGCAACTAAGGCCACAGTGGTTAACAGCTACCAAATTATTAACTCTACTGTTTAAAACATATAGTTTAGAACATATAGAAGCAAATATCCAGGTTATCCTTAAGAAAACACCTCACGAGACTGAAATTTAAAATCTTCCTTCTCGAATGTTGCTTGTGGAAAAAGGTCTTCAATAGAAAGTGAAACTCTGACAGTCCTGTGTTTATTCATTCTCTTTTTATACTGAAGATTAAGTGTTTCATTTCTGGTCTTTGCTGAGTTCAGTGACACATTTTTTTAACTGTTGTGAAATACCCAAGGAGGGACTGCAGGAAGGAAACCAAGAGATCAGGTAAATAAACACAGAGTAAATGACGTGATCAAATTAAATCAAGATAAGTTAAACAACCCACTTCAAACAGCTTTCATATATGCTGCACGTTTTTGGACAAGCTACATTTTATCTACACACACACCCTATTTTTTTCCCTCTTCAGATGGAAGTTATTTGTTGGCAAAGAGTATATAAAGGCCTGTGTGTGTGTGTGTGTTTCACATCTTTATCAAACTCTTCAGCCACTCGTCATGAACAAAAACACATTGCTGGTCCTTTTGTGTCTGCAGGTGATCCTGCTCATCACGGCCTCATCTGAGATGACAGCTGAACAGCCGACACCGGTAAGGAGGACAACTTTACAAAGCCAGTGTCTAGATTTTCATTAATTATTACAGAAACTATCAAAATGAAATGAAATAAGAAGATGTGGTGTTTAAATATTGAATATTTGCTTCTTTTTTCCCAGACAGAGGAGATAACTTCTGTACACAACACGAAGGGGAAAAGCCCAAATGTTAAACATCTGAAAAAATGCCGCGTGACACAAGCAGGATGTCGACGACACCACTCAGTAAGGCAAATTTCTGTTTAACAAGTAAAATAAATTAAGGAATAATCATAATAATTTCATTATTTACATCTCAAAACAATTTGCAGCATATCAGCAGTTTACTCTTTCTGTTGTTTAAAAGAAAACTCAGCAGTTTGACTGCATCTCATTCATTTTACTTCTGCATGGTGTGTGAAACTAGCAGCTCCCCCTAAAACCTTTTTCTCTTTTTATTACAGAAACCACAGCAGGGATCAGACATAAAGCCACAACCCTACAGGTAACCACACAGTGCAATAAAAAAAAAAATCAAGAATCAGGTCCAAGTTTCTGCTGAGCAGCAGCAACAGTGAAGAAATGTGTGGCATTTTTGGTATGAAGATCAACACAGCAGGACTGGTTCATTTTTTATTTTTTATTTTTTGTTTTGTTCCTAACAGACCCAAAACTCGTACAGGGAGTCTGGCTCCAATTCTGATACAGTAAAGGAATGAAGTGAAGGAGTGATCACGTCTAGCGCGTAAGTACATGAAAAGTGAAGACAATGGGAACGATTACTAACACATTAAATGACTCCAGTTGCTATTTTATCTGGTTGATGGATTAACATTGTTCAAACTGATGTATTTATTCCTCCACTTCTTCTCAGTGAGTCTCCTGCTTTGTTTCTTCTGAAGATGATGAAATAAAAAGAAAAACAGAAATGAAGACCGACACTATAACTATAAAAATCACAATATTTCTCAGACCAGTGGTATAAAAGAAATATGTGTGTAATATAAAATGGTTATTAAGGCACTACATAAATGAATGTATCTGATACAATTATAATTTGATGTTTATGTTCACAAGTTTTGAATGTGGCCTTGTTCATTTTACTGGTTTTGATGAAATAAAGAGTAAGTTTTCAGACTTCTATCTGTAACTGTTATTGTTTCATGAATTTCAGTTTCAAATAAAGTCATCCAGAGTTAAAGCACAAAAAACTAGTTATTTGTCGAATGTACTACACACACACACACACACACACACACAGAGAGAGAGAGAGAGAGAGAGAGAGAGAGATCCTACATCACCACAGAGTTTCTAGAGCATGTGATAGAGCCAGGTCGCAGGGCCTGGAGGATATGCTGCCAATTCACTGTTATTAGAAACTCCAGCACCAAGATTATTGAATAACCAAGGTTAAATAATGAAATACTAAAACTATATGTGAAAAAAGTTCATTTAACTAAAAATGCAAAAAAAAGAAAAATTTAATAAAATATTGAACAAGTAAAAACTAGCTTAAAACAACCTAAAACAAAATAAAAACACATGAGGAAATCTCCTTAGTTTTAGTATTTGTTACGCCAACTTGCCTAATGTGGCCTTAATGGACATGTTTATTGAGAATTTGGACGTCTACCAGACGGTCACTCAACTTCTTTGAAGAAGCTCTGTGTTTTTATCGAAATTCCGGTACTGACTTTCCTAAATCCTGCCTCTGGCAGATGACCTAAATACAATAATACACTGAAACTAATAAAAATTAAACATATTCAAACAAAAGTGAAACGAGTAAATTCTGGAAACTAGCTGAAACCAAACTGGATTGAAAGCAAAATGTCAAAATGAAATAAAAATAAAAAATAAACAGAAAATACAAAACTATAATAAACTATAAACTGAGAAAGCTGCTTTATTCCTTGTGCTTTGAGGGTGTATCTTCATGCTGAATCTTCTGTTTTGCAACTTAGCAGGGCAACTTTGTGGTGTGGCGGGATGTAATGATGTAATTTTTGCCCCATGTAGACCGCTTTGTAATAATTAAAAAGACAATGTCATTTTTCTGCGATAATCACTGACAGGGCAGCTCACTCAGAGAAATAACAAATGCAAAACAATTTCATTCATAAAATCAGAGCGAACTGAGTGTCTGTTGGTTTCCTGTTGATCGAACAGCTCCAACTGGCCTCAGTGGGAACGCCGAACAGAAGAGAAAAAACTCTGTTCTTCTGCCAAATGTGGATAGATGAAAAACAAATCTTCACTCTTCACTCTGCAGGCTGTTATCGCCGTGGGCGTGGGCGTACAGTGAAATACAGTACATCTCTCAGTGGCACTGGTCTACTTCCTCCTTCTTTGAACTCTCCCTGTCCAAATGTTCTTAGAGTGTCTACTCTGACTCAATCTAAACATGTTCTGTCATGTTCAGACACAGAAACAATTCCTCAATAAACACCACAAACAAATGGTTTAGTGTGACTTGGTTTCTGTCTCCTGTCACTTGACTTCTCTCGGTCTGAGTCATCCTTCTCAGAAGTGCAATTGAATTGCACGGATACAAGATTCAGCTGGACTTGAAACTGGACAGATTTCCTCCCAGTGGTAAGAACAGTTCCTGACTCGATGACAGACAAATCCTTTAACAACTCCGTCAGTGATATATTATTGTTGGAACGTCAGAAAACGATAGAAATGGAAACAGAAATACTTTTTCTTTGTTTTATATCACATGCATTACATAAAAGGGTTTCTCATCACATTGTTAAACTTTGCAGCAACATAAAACTTGTTTTGAAATCCTGTCCCTTTTATTTTTTCTGCAAATGTGAATGCATTTGAAACCAGCGGGTGCTCCCTTCACACAGAGACAGTCCAAATATAATCAAAGACTCCGGCTGGCAGAGTATATTTGATGCAAGCTAACAAACATTAAATTTGAATTAAATCTGACAAAATATGGAGGAAACCTACTATTAAACTCATCCGGCTGGAAAATGAGTTTCAGCTTTAAACCAAATGCTTAGAACAATTTGTGCTTTATGAGAACTGCTGCAAAGCAAGTTAGTTTTTAAGGTGTTAAAACTGTGTTCAGGTAAGTTTAGTGTAAGGTTTGGAGTTATGGATGTGGCTTAGTATTCAAATGCAGAGTAACAAGTGTGTCCGCATGTGTCATCTCCAGGCATGTGCATAGGTTTCTTCCAAGCACTGGTGGGACATCAGTGGGAGCATTTGAGCATGAAGGGTTCAGTTCCTTGATTTGTGCAGAATTTTGTGCATTTTCTCCACCAGCTTCTGCTGGAGTTTTTCATTTACGTGAAGAGAAACCCGAAAACAAAGCACCAGATGGCACAACCAGATTCCCTGAGTAAATCCTTTGCTTCTTTCTTGTTTTTACTGTGGGGCCTACATACATCTGTTTTAAATACTGGAGCGAGGTATGCCCGCTGAGCACCCTGAAAATCTCCACATGTGCTTTCTGTTAAATCCAAAGCTTGAGTCTTTATTTTAGTATTTATGAATACAGAGTTTTATTCAATTTGCAGTGGAGAAACAAATGGAAACTTCACAATGGCAGTTTCTGTCCCTTACAATAACCCACTCCTGCACATGCATTGCAAAAAAATAGTTTAGGTAAATAAAATAAATGCAGTGGTGTTACATGGTTACCCTTTCAGATAAACAAAAACTTTAAGATAAAAAATCTGAATCGATCAAACTCACATACTGATTTGTTTTTTTGTTGTTGTTTTTTTTACTTCCCGCCCACACGCGCTGCGCTGGTGTCAAATCAAACGTACCTCCTCAGAGCAGTCTGAAGCCGGTCAACAGCTTGGAGCGAGCTCGCTGTGCACACGGGACCGATCGTTAATAAGACACAGTGAGTAAATATCAAACACCTTTATGTATCTATGAGACATATTCCTGTTTCTATTGTGTTCATGCAAGCTTCGTTTTAAAAGCTGATTGGCTGCTTAGATTTACGGTGAACACGAGAGACAGGTTTGTTGTGAGTTCGTTTTTTCCACCTGTGCTATGCAGTCACCATTCATTTATTTTTGTAATATTTTATATTACTGAGTGATTTAAGTCTGTTTGTTTGTCAGTTTTTCGTAATGTAGGTATTAAGAACAGAAGTCAGAAACATTATAACAAAGCAGTTATTGAATAAGAAGTTAGATATTTACTTGAGTCATGCATTCCAGTAAAGTTTTCAGTAAAATAAAGATTTAAATAGCCTTACATGCAAATGAATGTAAAATAATCAGCAGCAGGTACAATTTAAATATTAGAAATGTGATTTATCGTAACTGGTTCTTAGATTGTTTTGATGAATCAATGTGGAGTGACATGCAGATATTTATTCAAGCACAGCATGTAACATGAGGTACTTTCACTTTGTCATTTATACTTTAAATACACCAGATCCACTAAAAAGAAATGATAAGGTATTTTACAAGCTTGTACGAAGATAAACATGTATTAGTGAGAGTATGGCCTTTTTCTCATTTATTTAAGTGTAGGACTTTCACATGTAAATGACTATATTTTAACATAGTACGACTGAAATTTTTGAACTTATCGACTCAGTTATTATTATTCCTTTAATACTGTTTTCTACAGTGCAGAGTAAAACTAATGAGCACTCAGTAAACATTAAACAGGAACATTATTGCACAAAAAGAAGATCATCAATTTCCTCCTTGAGCAGCACTTTGTTGGCTGGGTGTAAAAAAGTCCATTTCCATAGCAAGACATCTTGAAGAAACCTTCAATCAAGAATCAGGCTCTCATTATGGATGGTCGTGAGCTTGGACCGACTGGGGTTGTGTAAATAACACATATGGATTCATTGTAAACCAACATATGTCTTTAATCAGAATCAGAATCAGCATACTTCATTAATTCCTGGGGAAATTATGTGGGTTACAGTTGCTCCAGTACAGTAACATCAACAAAAACAGACCAGACTATTTAACAGTAGAATATGTTAAGATATAGGGAATAGCAGAATATAATATATAATCACCAAATAATAAATCATTCCTTAACATTACGCTTTGATAAGAGTTTTACTTTAATTCGTTTTGGTAATTTTGCCTTAAGATGTTTATTCTGAAGCCATTCTCACATATGCTGAACACGTGTTGCTTTTCCTTCACTTTACAATCCAGCTCATCCCAAGCCATCCCTGTTGGGTCTATGCTGGGGGAGTAAGGAGGCCAGGTCATCTGTTATGGTGGTTTGCTCACTGTCCTGTTAAAGGACAAGTGATTCAACTTCATTTCAAGTTAGCAACGGTGGCATTGAAAAAGAACAATTTCTAGAGGAGGAAACCTGGGGCAGAACCACATTCAAGGAGGGTGGACCACAGCAATAACCAGCTGTGGTGGAGAAATAATGTTCACTATAAACTCCAAACAGATGATGATTGTTTGTCATTCCAAGCTGTTGACTTAGGTGTTCCTTTGAATTCTGAATAAATTACAATAAATCAACCTTGTCACACAAAGATCCTCTCAAACCATCACAGTTCCTTCTCAGTGCTACACAGCAGGATCCACAAACATCCAACCAACTCTGTGTCTTGAAACAGTTAGATCTAAACTAAGACTAATCGGGCCAGAGTAAAAATTTCCACTGCTCTGATGTCATGTCTGATGTGTCTCTTGGCCAGAGTAGTTCTCTAAATCGTATCTGTCTTTCTCGATAATGCTTTATTTTATTTTGTTTATTTATTTTTTACAAATGAAAACATCAGAGGGACAGCTTATGTTGAATAGTTTTGAGATGAAGTTATAGAGGCAACACTGAAATGGTTTGAACGTTACTTGCCTGACTGCACTGTGCAAGTGTAAAGTTTAGTGGAGGGGGTGGGGGTTGTTTTTTCAGGACTTTATCTGAGGCCTGTGATTCCAGTGAAAGGACAGTTTCATTCTTCTGACTTTGTGGGAAAAGTTGGGGGATGGTCCCTTCCTGTTCCAGCATGACTGGAATCTCACCAGTGCATAAAGCAAGGTCTATAAAGACATGGTTGGGCAGATTTGGTGTGGAAGAACTTAAATGGCCTGCACAGAGTCCTGACCTCAACCTGACAGAACACCTTTTGGATGAATTAGAGAAATGTATTTCTGGAAGAATGGTTGAAAATTCCCATACACACACTCCTAAACCTTGTCTAAAGCCTTCCCTGGAGAGTTAAAGCCGTTATAGATTGGGTGGGCTGATATCACATTAACCCTTTAGATTAAAAATGGGATCTCACCCAAGTTCATGTGGGTGTGAAGGCAGACGAGCAAATACCTTTGGAGCATAAGACGAGGCGAAAGACCACAGAGAAGATTCATGGATGTAGTGAAGGTGGACATGCAGGAGATTGGTGTGACAGGATGGTAGAGATAGGGTAAGATATATAGGGTAAGCTATAGTGACCATTAAGTGGGATTTATGGTTCATGACCATATTGTGCTCCTTTGTTTCCTTGGCGGTATGTTTTGGGTCATTGTCATGCTGGAAGAACCATCCACGACCCATCTTCAGTGTTTTTGCTGAGGGAAGAAGGTACTTGTCCAAGATTTTGTCCTGTACCCTTTGCATAAAAACAGTCTCAGGATATTTTTCCACCTCCATGCTCCATGCTTGATTTTGGTTTCATCTGATCACAGCACTTTCTCCCAAGCCTTCTCTGAATCATTTAAATGTTCACTGGCCTGTACATGTCTGTTCTTGAGCAGGGGGACGTTGCAGGAACTGCAAGATTTCTATCTATTAATGTATAGTTTGTTACGGATGGCATTTTAGTGACTGTGGTCACAAATGCCTTCAGATCATTAACAACTCTTCCTGTGTAGTTTTGGGCTGATCCACCACCTTTCTAATGATCATCCTCACCCATGGGAGTCATGGTCTGAATGCTGTGTTGGGTGTTGGGACAATAGTCTAGGATGAAGAACTTTGGCCATGTTTAATGTACGTGTCCATGACTATGACACTACATACAGAAAGGATGCTTTTCTGAATATGGTTGCTCTGCAGAAAACAACCAATGGCCTTTTAATAATGCCCAACAGTTAACTGAAAAACATTCCACATGATAAACCCATATAACCAGGCAAAAGTAATGAAGATACTGCCAGTAGTGTTGTGTCTACAGTTTATTTTACAAGGGGAAAAAACATATTACAAACAACCTTGATTGGGTCAGTCTGTGCAAATGTTTGACATGCTTCTCTAAATATTTCCCGTGCCATTGCACTTTATTTGTTGATCATTTATTTGTGTGTAGAAGTGAAAGAATGTGGGCATCTCGTGCTCTGAACTTGACTCTAAAAACCTCGAAATCAATGTCTAAAAAAGGGGAACACTTTGAAGATAATTATAAATGTAATTGTCAAATGAATGTAGTAGCAACAATAATATTCCCCTGTGAAAGTCAATGGAGAGGAGATTAATGTGCTGTAATATTTGCAAGAGGATCTCCAGGGAAATTTGATAACATGCACTGGTAGAAACTAGTGCACTTTGGACTTATCAGTCTGCACAGAGGCTAAATGAACTTGTTTTATTTATCAAAGTGAAGGTACAAAAAGGGAGGAAGAGTTCAAGTCAGGGTATGGTGTCCAGATGTTACCACTGATAGCATCACGACAGAATAATTAACACACAATCACACAACTGTTTCCAGATTGCAGTATTTCTTCTTTACATGTATTTTCTTAAACCCAGGGAACGTGAAGTTTCTAAATGTTTCCTAATGTGGCTCCAGTTCTGCTTACAGCTTAGCAGTGTTGTATTTTACTGTTTTATTGTAATGGGAACATAAAATCCAGACATCGGATCTATAGTTGCCTGCAGCTTTACAGGAATCGTGGCGCTAAATTTTGATTTATTTTTGTCAGTTTCTAATTTGTGTTCCTTCTTGATTTAAGATAGTCCCCCTGCCAAGTAATGTGCACACTGTTGCTCAAGCAGAATGTTTAAAGACACGGTGAAATGCTTTTTGCTTTTTTCAGTATTTTTACAACAAAATCCCTCTCTTCTTTTAACCAATAAGGTATATAATTTGTTCAGTATTCTTATGTTTGAGGAGTGGTTATATGAATCACCTGTGGTATACATCCTGACCTCTGTTGCACTGACTTCACTCCCTCAGAACAATCTCTCATTCAGCATTTCTCGCAATAGTCAAACTCTTGAAAATACAAAAAAACTGAAGCTGAGAAGAAAACAGAGAAAATAGAAATGAGAACTACAGCACTCGGTTTTAAAACTACAGCCATGGCAGAATGCGTCCTCTGGTTGCACCCTTCTCTATAACACTAACAGCCACTTGCCTTTAAAGTTGTTGATTAAATTTTCATGAGGAAAACTTTTTCATTGTTTTCTTGTATGCATATTCGAGGTGATCATGAACCCCAAAGCTGTATGGCTTTTGGGAATTTGTGCTAGCGTTACTGACATCCTTACCTTAAAAATATGAAACACATCATATGACATACTAGCCATGCTGTAACTTGGGTTTTGGAATTTGGGGTTCCTGTGACATTTTCTTCTTTTTTTGATCATAATCAAGCATTATTCATTTTGCAGATTAATTTCACTGTACTCATATCTATTGTTTCGATGAGAGTGGGTCAGCCTGTACTTAACCATATTATTACAATAATAATATGGTGTGTTCATACAAAAAGCAAACCAACTTTTCCCCTCAGATATTGGTCCCCAACATCTAAAAAGAGGAGGAGCACGGCAACCAATCACGTTACAGCAACATACTTTCAGCCGTTACAATGTAGCCTACCTTTCTCCAAACTGAGTTCATTTTCTCTGTGTTTTATCTAAAAGCAAAGTTTAACCAGACCACTCCAATCGTCATCTCTGCATCCTCCATTTCTGATTTGTCAGTGGTGTCAGGAGAACCCCAGCTGGTTCATGCTTAGGCTGTTTTTCAGCAATGTTGCAATATTTAAACTTGCACAAATGTACTATGCCCTCTTCTTTGGTTTTGTTGAGAATGCACCATTACGCATGCAGTCATAGCTTTTACTACGAATGATCAAGAGAGACTGGAGGACAGGAAAAAAGAAAAGCTTGAAAGAGAATGAAACGTACAGTGCTCTTACAACATAAATAAAGTTTCATTTGGTTAATCTCTAAGGTTTCAGGGTTTTTGGGTTTTTTCTAAGAGGATAATCAAGGAAATTCTAAATGACTGCCCTGAATTACTGCAGTTAAGTCATATCTCAAGAACTGGATTTAAATCTGCCTCGTATATAAATCCTGCAAGTGTTTGTTGTTTGTATCACTCTGGGGATGTATATTTTTGTGAATGTTTACATCTGTATTTCCCTTGACAGTTTTATATCATCAACATGGAATTCTCAGAGGAAGACTACGACTATGAAAACACCACCTACAACTTCACCTATGATGACTATCCTGCCGTATGCGAGAAAGGGGACATCCGATCTTTCGCAGCCCTCTTCCTGCCCATCATGTACACCGTGTGTCTGGTGGTGGGACTGGCTGGAAACGTTTTAGTCGTGGCTGTCTACGCCTACCACAAACGCCTGAAGACCATGACAGATGCCTTCTTGACCCACCTGGCTGTGGCTGACTTACTCCTGCTCCTCACGCTCCCTTTCTGGGCTGCTGATGCTGCAAGGGGCTGGGAGCTAGGGGAGGTTGTTTGTAAAATCGTGTCCGCCTGCTACACAGTGAATTTCACCTGCTGCATGTTGCTGCTGGCGTGCATCAGCTTGGATCGTTATTTATCGCTGGTCAGAGCACAGGATAGAGGCCAAAGACGATGGCTACAGAGGGCGTTCACCAGGAAATGCTGTTGGAAGGTGTGTTTAGCTGTTTGGGTGACAGCTTTCCTCCTTGGCCTTCCTGATTTAATACTCTCAGAAGTGAGGCAGGCATCTGATAGAAATATCTGTCTAACCATCTATCCTTCATCTATGGCTCGAGGAGGTAAAGCTGTCCTAGAGGTGGTCGAGGTGTTGTTGGGATTCCTACTTCCTTTGCTGGTCATGGTGACCTGCTACTGGCGGGTGGGCTGTGCACTCCGGGGCCTCCCTGATGAGAGCAGAGGGAAGAAGTGGAAAGCTCTGCGTGTCCTTCTCATTGTCGTAGGGGTGTTTGTGATGACTCAGCTGCCTTACAACGTGGTTAAGGTGTATCGGGCAATGGATACAGTCTACAGTTTAGTGACCCACTGCGGGGCGAGTAAGGTGCTTGATCAGGCGGCTCAGGTGACAGAAAGCCTGGCTCTCACTCACTGCTGTCTGAACCCGATCCTCTATGCCTTTGTGGGGTCTTCCTTTAAGATGCACATGATGAGAGTGGCCAAGAAGTTTGAAGCGAAGCGAAGGAAGAGGGGAAGCAAAACAACAGAAACTAATGTGGAGGAGGGGATGGAAATGTCATTCAACTCCCACACTGCATCCCAAGAGACAAACTCATTCTCAATATGAGACATGACTAAAATGTCAGCGAGGTCTATGTGTCTATATATGCACACAAGGTCCAGCAGGAGAGCATATAAAGCTTTTGTTGATGTAGGGTGTAGCAGCAGTAGCAAAATGCTTGCAAATCATTAAACTGTTCAAAAATCCCACTAGTTTTAACAGTCTGTTCCTAAAAACAGTCTTTTTCTGCCAAAGCGAACAGTTTATGTGCTGGTTTCAAAGAGCTCCAATATATATTACTTTCTTTTTAATAGCTGGATGAAAATCCAAGTCCACGGACATCACCAACTGCTGCATTTCATTTCTTGAGATACTCCACTTGGCTCTTACTACAGCTACTTCAGTTGCTGCTTGTTTTTTTGGATTCAAAAAGCATGCTTTTCTAAGTTGAAGTCAGGTGACCAAGTGGTAAGTTAAGAATATCCCAGCTCTCTGGCCCGAGAAACTCTTGGGTTGATTTTCCAGGATGTTTTGGGTTTTTTCCGTGTGCACTGTAAAATGCTATCTGAGCAGAGACTACAGGCCTGTACACTTCATAATTCATCCAGCTACTTCTATAAGCAGGCACATCAAACACTAGTGACCCGGTTGCACTGGCAGCCATGCCAATGCCATAACACTGCCTCCACTATGTTTGACAGATGATGTGGTTTGATTCATATCACGAGTCATTTCTCTCTTCCTCCATATGTTTCTTGTCGTATCAGTCTGATAAAAGTTCATCTTGGTTTCATTTGTCAAAAAAAAAGGGAAAGTCTAATCTGTCTTTCATGTTGCTGAATGTAACCAGCGGTTTGCACCTTGTGAAACACACTGTGCTGATCATTTATCATGAGGGTGTATCTGGAGAGTAGACTTTGCCAATAATATGTCTACCTCCTCCCCAGTGTTCTTCTTGGTTGTTTTTTTAAACCAAGGAAAGAATTCTGCAATATTCCACTTTAGTTGCTTTCTGTGGTCTTTCAGGTCTTGTTTTTGAGCTGGCCTTCTTTTAAAGAACATACTAGATTGCAGAGTTAGAGATTTATGCTCTCTTTGACAGGTTTGTTTGTTTGTTTTTTCAACCTAATGTCCTACCTCACCCTTTTTTAATATCTTGCAGGACGTAATATAAGGAGTTCAGTAGACAGTTACCAAATACAAGCTCAACACTTTGAACCAAATGCAGATATTTGTTTAGTTTTCCATTATTCTGCTTCTCAACTGTCCAGTTACATCTAAACCTCTGAAAATGGGAGTCTGTGTAGCTATAAAGTCAGTACATTAATCACGTTTTATCGTTTGATTTAAAAATCTGCTGAGGTGGTGAACAGAGGTAAAACTACATAAAAATATTCTCCAAATACTTATGGACCTAACTATCCTTTTAATCCAGATCTTCAAGTTAACTTGTGCTTCTCTGAAATTTCACCAGAAACTTGCACTCTGCCCACACAGTTAAGATTTATTACTAAACTCTCTCTGCATTACACACTAAAAACACCCACAAAGGAAAGAAAAACCAGACCTGCTGGAACTTCAGCTTTGTTGAAAAAGTGCTTTGTTTAATTACAATCAACCATGAATAAAAACTCCAGACCCATTTCATGTAATAATCTGCACAGCCTGTAAACCAGATATTATATCGTGCACCTATGAAAGGGTGAGCAAAGACTTTGAACCTCTGTATGTTTGCCAAATATCTGTTTTTCTCAGCTCAGGATGTATCCTGAAAACTCTTAAAAAAACAAAAAACAAAAAAAAAAAACCCAACAAACATTAACCATCAACAGAATTGCTGTAGTGCGCTGCTGGTGTTTCAGAATCATGTGATATATCTACATCCACTGGGACTTTGGTTTGATGTGGGAACGCCGCATTTGTTGTTTCCTGAATTCCTAGGAACATCTGAAACACACATTTTTCCACACACAGATTCGCTCCTCTGCACTGAGAGCCGAGGCTGCACAGCGGGGTAAAAAACACTTTTTTATGAGGCAATGACGAAAAGTTTGTAATCGTACTTTATCACTACATATGGGTTTACCACTGAGCTGAAATTCCTTAGAAAATGTGTAGCTGCAGACAGAGGGAGGGCTGGACACATTCAGATATTAATTGTTACCCTTACCGTCCAGCATCGGCATCATTAACCCTGACAGATATAAACAGGATACTGCATAGTTCAAATGTTTTTGATGTCTGTTGCAACTTGTTTTTCTTTTTTCCTTTTTTTTTAAATGCTCCAATTTGACAAAATGTATACAATCGAATGTTTACTTGTGTCATTCATTTTCTATTCATTAGATGTGAGGTTTATTTATTATTCTTTAGTATTTTTTTTCCCTGCATCCCAGCTGGTGGAACTCAAGTATTGGTGTATACTGCAGGTCACACAATGTGGAAAGCATCTGAGAAATGTTATCCATCTGTTAAAAGAGCAAAACACTTCATTGAGCCAAAAAAGAAAAAAAAAAAAAAAAAAGGGGGGGGGGGGAGGGGGTTGATCCAATTTGAATTGTTGCATACCTTCTGTGTGATTCAAGACAATTTTGAAAACAATTATTTGTTTCAGACTCAAAATTTGCATTCGAGTGATTTTTGTTCATTTTCCTTACATGCATTTCCTTTGCAAATACAACTGTGCTCATTAAACTGATTTATTGAGAACATAAACAATATATCTTACAATAAAAAATGAAGTATACAAAAAAAAAAACAACTCTGCATTTGTACTATATTTAGAACAAAAGTGCAACAAAATAAATTAAATTATGATTAAGGCAGTCAACTAACTTCAGCTTCAAACCTGAACTACTTTTTTTTTAATTAAATAAGTAAAAATATTCAATTATTTAACTAATGATAGGATAAACTGAGGCCTAAAATGGCAGTATCACAATAATTTAGAAAAGAAAACTTTCTGACATTTTCACAAAAACAAGGTAAACAAAATGTAGCCAAACCATTAATTCAATAAATACAAAACGGTGGTTGAAATTTAACTGGGAAATTGAATAGATGAAGATGTACTGCATGAAGACAAAGCTTACATCTCCTGAACTGGATCATCAAAGAAGCAAATACTGAAATGTTATTGCAAAGTTTAACTTATCTACAACACTGTTACAGTCCCAAAAGTGGATAAGCTGTGCAAAGGAAAACAGTTATCAACAACTCAAGCTTTCCGCTGGATGTGGAAAAATACAGAGACACAAAAGTGCAGCAGGAATGTGAAGGATTTCTCTGTTTACTTGAGACCTCGTGGCTCATGGCTTTATAAATACCTTATGGTTCATTAAATCAGGCACTTTTTGCTGGACAGAGTCTGGATATGTTTAGCTGTGAGGTGCACATCAGTGAAGTCTTTGTTTTTTGTTTTTGTAAGATGACAGTGGTATATCAAAGTATCATCTGTGAAATTTTAACAAATAGGACAAATCTTTACAGTTTTTAAGAGGCAGAAAGTGCTTCTCAAGATTGTAAGAGTGTGCATCAGAGTCACTGTCAGACATCAGTAATTCAGGATCTGCACATCAAACAGGTCACACACTCCCTCGTTGTCATCCAGGTTGAAGCTGTAGTCTATACCTGAATTTGGAGAAAGGAATCAGTGCAAAAATGAAAAGATGGCACCCACACTGAACACACATTCCAGCTGTTGATGATTTAGGACCTAGATCAGAATGTGAAAGGCAAGGCCCAGAGTTCAGAATTGGCCCGACAAAGACATTAATCCAGCCCGCTGCACTGCTTTGTATAATGTGAAGGAGGACAAACATTTACACTTTCATCTGTATTTTCATAAGTTTTACAGCTCCTTTAATAGATAAACAATTAAATAACATTTTATATTCATGTTTAACATTCCTGTTTTTTTCGTAGTCTACTATAGAAATCTCCCTTTTCTTAATTAACAAAAATGTTTTGAACAATGAGCTACCAGAACTTTTTCGGTAATTTTACACTTTTATTTTTGAGTTTAAGCCCAAAGAGTTGTGCTGTCAGAGCAGCATTTCTTCTTTAGACTGTAGAAGTGGATGACTTGGATGACTGATGAAATGTTTCTCCCACTGAAAACACTACTCCCAGGAGAACAGAAGCAACTTTTTGGGAAATGTTAATATGCCAAATTAAGATGTTAAATATGTCAAATAATAAACCTGCTAAGCATCAGGATGTTAGCATTAACTCAGGAGCATCTGTTAATCATTTGAATGTCTTCTCTTTGACCTCCAGTCGTTAAAATGGACACATTATAGTGATGCCTAAGGTCTGAAAGGTAAAACCAGAGAGCTTTATAACAGAGTTAGGGGTCTCAGTTTATCTGAAATAGGACTTTATGGAGGTCTATATGTAGGTAGACTACCTCCAGTAGTTAGGGGTAAGTGTGCCCCCAATTAGACAGCATTACAGAAAATTGGGGCGATGAATGGAAGCCAAGCAATGCACTGCTGTGGAGGGGTGAGCAGCAATATATATTTAAGCGTAGATACTGAATGTAGTTAAAACAGGTGCTGTGATGCTTACCATCAGTGGACATGAGTTCCTCAATCAGGTCAACAGCTCCTACAAAGAAAATTAAAAACATGTTTCTATTCCACTGTGGTGTTAAAACGTTCACTGTTCTGGACCATTTGTAGCATATCTGTAAACAATTCATTCCTTTCCTCCCACTGAAAGAAAAAACATTAAATAAAAGCATGCTTAGACCTAAGAACGTCAACTGAATCAGAACTGAAACAAATGTGAAGTAAACATTAAAAAAAGGAAAAAGACTTATGATTCTATTCATATCCCTGGGCCTCACCCTCTCGGTTATCCTTCATGTGGTCTCCAGTGGCACTGAGCTTCAGTAGGCTGCTCACATCCAGAACAGACTGGAACTCCTGGTCCACCAAGTCCATCTCCTGCTGCTCCAACCCCATCACTGGTCGACCGTGATAGACTGCAGACAGAATGAGGAGTCGAAACAAGGTCACTTAACCTCATAATGAAGGATTAAGTTATCTGGAGGCAGAAAACAACAAATGTTGGAATGTGCACTTGTTTACTTTAATGTAAGAGTTCGAAAAACATGATTACCACCACTCTCATTTGTCCAGTAAATAAGAAGTTAATGCCAAAAGGCTGTTAATTTATTAATGTCCACGAGGTCATGCCTGAAAAGAATCCTATACATGGCCCACTTTAAATCTGAATTATTTTTACCTAACTCATTCTTAATGTACAAAAAAATAAACACACCCAACCCTATGCACTGGCTTCTCATCTACACACCACTGTGCAAAACATACCATAAGCTTTCATTTTACAGAATCCAAGTGTTTCCAAATGTTGAGTAAGTAAAAATCATTCAGTGAAAGGTCTTGTGATTTTGTTGGGGCAATTCCTCATTTTTTTATTTTCTGGAAGGATGGTCAGACTGGGTTTCGCTTTGACACTCTTCTACTTTTAGTGCAACTCTGACTCATCCTCTATAAAACTTAGAGCTGTCAGCTGTCGATCTGTCAGATATACTGGAAGTCTTTTTTTAATAAAGCCACATGAACATATGCAATGATTAGCCACATTAAAACCAGTGAAGTATATGGCACCGCAATGCAATATTCTGATGGAGGGAAACTGGCATCAACGTGGATGTCACAAGCACCACCCACCTAAATACTGTTATAACCCTTAACAGGCTGCCCACAGGTTGCATGGAATCCAGTCTCAGCATTACAGAAATGTACAAAAACAAGTCAAATTAAGGGAGTGCCTACAGGACCCACTGCAGGCATCCTGGTGACGGACACCACAGGATAACTTCAGCGGTCCTGTGACCATACTCAGAGGGGCCAGAGCTGTTTTGCACAAGTGTATTTTTCCACAGTGTTAGGCAGGTGGTGAGGCAACCTTTAAGCAGTGTAAACAAGTTGTCAAGTAGCTGCGATTGGGAGAAATTTGATATCTTGTGACTCATTTAGGTGGAGAATGTTATTCCAGAGAATCTGATAAATAAAAATGAAACTGTCCCATAGTAACAGCACTTTGAGGTTATTGAAGATCAAGTTTTCTGTGCAAAATTTTGTTCATACTCTCCTTGTTTATCATTTTTTCACAAGCTACAAGAGATTGAAGTAAATCTGCAAAGAAATGGGTCAAACTGTGCATACTGACGCTACAATTTTCCTAAGACTTTAGATTCTTTTCTTACGGCCTAGATCTGGTTCATGTAACTCTGAAAGTCAGCTTGCTAAGAGAGGGAACATAGTGACAGACAGCAGTTTTATTTTTTGTTTCAAGATATTAGCACTGTATAGTATTACAGAAGAAAGTAGCAACTAATAACTTCTGCTGTTCTTGCATGTCAAGACTCTACAACAGCTAATACTTCCAAGTCAGCTGATAAACAGCAATACTTTTAAAACAATAAATCAATCACATTTACATAATCAATTTCAGTGTTGTCCGTGGACAGTGTCTGATTAAAGTGCAGACTTTCCGGTTTCTTTAAAGGGTTTTAAGAAAAGTACTGCATCAACCGTTTTGGAATTGCAGCTATTTTAATACACAAGCTCCACATTCAGTGGCTCAGAACTCACTAGACAACTGACTGACAAGCAGCTTCCTGTCAAGTGAGGCTTGTTTCCACGTTACCTCACAATAAAACATCTATGACTTCCATGTTGATGTTGTGTACGTGGTTTACTGGAAGCTGAGTCTGTCTGGACTGTGTCTGTAGGCAAAACATTTCCCTGAAGCCATCCTGCAATACAGTTAAACAACCAGGAGATCCTCTGATATTTTTATAAGACTGACAGGCCAATCATTTTGCATTCCAGTGCTGCTGACAAACACCTTTATAACCAGATACTAAAAAGTAAATAGCAAATTGAGAATTTTACACGGTGAATTACAAGAATTACATTTACCTCTATGTACCATTAAAAATAATGATAATGCAAGTTTTTCTTCACCTTGAAAGTTATGGTGTGGATTTGGTAATGTCTGGTATTGTTAAGGAACTATTTTTGAATAAATGCCAGCAAAGGCTGCACAGTACCGGTTGCAGTAATATGCCAAGAAACGTTGCAATGCATCCGGCCATGACCAGACATGACTATGTGAACATCAAAAATACCAGAAGTGAAATCCTTAAATGAAGAAGGAAGCACTTTTGACTGCTCCTGAGGGGTCACCACAGAGGACACATCTGCACGTTTTATTCTGACACAGATTTTACGCCGGATGCCCTTACTAACGCAATCCTCCTCCCATTTATCCAGACTTGTGACTGGCACTCCCAGTACACAGGCCTGGGGCCCCCTGAGGCTTAAATACATTAAAGTGTTAAAAATCAGGACCACACATGCAGTTTATTCTGTTAAAATAGGCACTGCAGTTCAGAAACAACATGCGCAACTGTTACTTGAGGCCAGTTTATACCACCTTCACATTATATCTAAAATATTTTATCAGTTTCTTATAACTTATAACTATAGATTTATAGTTATCATCCATAACAATCTGGCACTACAGAAAGAAGAGGAACGCAAACTCCATTGTTAAAAGCAGTTAAATGAAGGGCAGTGCTTACAAATCAAATGTAACAGCAAAAGCACCCATCACTCATAGTAGATCACTCATTGTTTAACATCGACAGTGTGTCTTTCTTAAAAGAAAACACACTATCATGTTTGTTAGGACACATTCATTCTTTTAAGAATATATGATGTTTGATACATTTTTTTTTTTTTTTATAGAAACGATAGTCTTTATATAGGACCTCAAAAAAAGGGGTGTACAAAACATAAACTGACCGACATCAGAACAACATATAATGGCTTCCTGAAAACTTTCTTTTCCTAGCTAAACATGAGTAACTTCCAAGTCTACAACAAAGGATAGGAAGTCTTCTAATGAAAATATGTATTAAATGCTCTTTTTTAGCAGAAAATTTAATCTATAATTAACAGCTCTCACTAAACATATGGCTAGCAATTAAATCATTTACAAAATAACCAAAATGCTGTTATCAAACAATAAACTGCAATAAAGTTACAACAATATAAGGTAATATTTATTACCCTAGTGCAGTGGTTTTCACATTTGCTCCTGTGTGTGACTCTGACACCGAAAACCTGAAACCTTATGTAGCACCACAAATTGGTTGACTATATAATTAGTAAAAACTGTTCCAACGAAAACTGAACATCAGAAAGTAAACCTAGTTCTTCTGAATTGGTCACTATGTCAGAAGTTTCTTCTGAGGCCACTTTAAATTTCACAAATGACTCAGGTTGTAGAAGTTTTTCTTGACTACAAATGCAAAATTTTTATTACACATGTGTTCACCACAGCCTCTTTAGCAGGCAGTAAAACTCTGTGGTGGTTTTGTTGAAGAACTTCAACAGCATTAAAATTCACATGCCCTAAAGCCCATCCTTACCCATCTGCACGTCAGGAGGGGTGGCCGACGGAGTCAGCACATCATCATGTTCTGGCAGCACCATCTGGTGGTCTGAGCAGAAAGACTCCTGGCTGCAGCAAGAGGTGGTGTTGGTGTTGGAAGTGGAAACTGAAAGAGGGAATCTCTGCAGGCTCGCGGGGGTGCTGGGTGGAGTTGGCATCTGACAGATGTCATCAGTGGGGGGTACAGAGAAGACCACAGGCACTCTGGAATCTGAATCTCTGTTGATAAGCATGACCTGAATGGGAGCAGAGTGGCTGCGCAGGTTCACCTGGTACTTCTTTTGACCACTCTGACTCTTAAAAACAGCAGCATGTCATTAAGTATGTCATTTAATAAAGCAGTTATATAGTTGATCTTTTTTTTAAGAATATTTAAAACTGATCAGATGATCACAAGGGCATGAAATAAGATGCTTGCAGTGATAAACACAGAAAACTGTGAGATAAATGTGCAGTGTTTTTAGGTTTGCACTGTTTAGTTTCTGTGCAACTTTACAGTTTTACTGTTTACCATCACAGCAATATCTAGACGCTCATAAAGTTACAGGCTAGCTGATTGATGTTAGAGCACACATAGGCCATTATGTACAAAATAAAAAGCCAAATGTAACGAGAATCTTGCAGCTCACTCACAAGCTTTTATCCACCTGTAATAAAATCTGCTAGATAAAGCCTGTGCTGTGTCTGGCGTCTGTTCTCATTAAAGCAGAGTCAAATAAAGCAGTACATTTCTATACAACCAAAGCAATACTACCATTTCTGGCAGTGGCACCTCCAGCTGAGTCCCAGCAGGAGCCACAACAGCTAGAAGTGTTTCTTCACTAAAAGCGCTGCAGATGTCTTCATGCGTCACAAATTTATATGTGTAGAAGTGTTAAAGAAGCCGGATTACTGTTTGAAGGAAATGGAGACAATAAACTTGAAAAACAAGAACTGTGAGCATTGTGCAAATCGGGATTAGCCTGGATGTCATTTCACTGCTTGACAATGGCAATTATATTTATAATCCCTGCTTTATAGTGTTTTCTCTGATCAATAGGCAAACAATGTTAAAAGGATCAGAGAAGGATTTGTTGTCTCTGAACTGAGTAAATGGGGCCTCGAGGGAACTAGAATTACAAACCATGCAGACAACAGTACAAAAAAAACACCCGGTGATATTTCACTGCAAAACAAAGCAAGCCCTACTAACAGATATTTTACTCATTTAATATGAAAAAAATGAGTTAAGATTTGGTTATTTTACAAAGTCTTAAGATGAAAAAGAAAATCAGAACTTCTCTTCTGCCAACATATGATAGAAAAGGCAGAGCGATGACATGAGATGCACAAAAGCAGTGTCTCCAAGTGAACTAAATAAAAACATTTATTTCAAAAATGTAGTCATAAAAAGGATATGTGTTGACAATGGGATCATGGTTCAAGTGTTTGATGTTCTCCTCCAGCCAGGCCTTCTGGTTGTCCAGCTCTTTCTCTTGGGCTTCCAGCTCAGCAATTTGGGCCTTTAAGACATTTACCTGCTCCAAAGCCTCCTCAGTTTGGCTGGCTATGTTCTCACCCCTTAACATAACGTACAGGATAAGGATGTTTTCTCAGCATTTGCTCCATCTGCTTCATCTTCAATTAAAGTGTGTTTATCTTTAAATTAATGTAAGCACCAACTCTGCATGCATTTTTAAATCTACAGGAACATTAAAATAATAACAACTTTTTGAAATAGTAAACATTTTGTCTCACACCTCCACTGGATTACATTCTTGTTTTTCTTCTCAATTAGCCCCACCCCTTCCAGTACATTGGTGATATCATATATCCTCCTCTTCTGCTTCACTGCCAAGCTGTCTGCAGCCTGTTAATTCAGACAGACATATCAACATCACATCCATATTTCCATATCAGCTGTTCATTTATAGCATCTTGAGATATACACTTGCAGGTCCATCATAGATACCAGGAAGTTTCTGCAGGAAATGCTTCATCGGTGAATCCAAGAAATAGGGAATTTGGCAAATTAAGCTGCACAAAATAACAAATCAAACTCCTTGGCAGAAGAAGCCAGTTATGCAATACCAGAGGCGAAGGGAGGAGGGAAAGGGCTGAGTAACCTGCTGTGTAAACATTGCCCAAGTTTGGCGGGCAAGAAGAGAGGGAAAATGCTACCAATGATAAAAAATAAATAAATAAATAAACAGTTGCAGTAATTAAAGCTTCAAGTAGATCAGAGATTGACACAGGCAGTTAACATGAAACAGAAGTCTCCAAGGAGAGCACTGGAGTGTAAAAGTCATTTACAAATTTTACTAGATGCCCAATACTTAAGGACATTGCTAGTGGGGAAATTGAATAGATGAAATCAATTACATATATAAAACTGACTGGAAAAAATTTGATTTGGGTACCGCATTGTTATATGTTACTGCAGGATCCCACACGGAGTCAATTGATATCTGCTAGGTCTCAGGAGCATAAAGACAGGTAGGCAGAAACCTTAATTTCAGGAGTTAAGTCTTAGCCTTCTCTTTTAAAAGGAGATGATTCCTATTTCATCTTATAGCCCATGGACATATGAACCTGGTGACACTGGGTCACAGGATAATGCCATGTTTAATCATAATGCAAAAAGACTGGGGATCAAGGTGCCACTCTGGCATCTCCCCGGTCGCTCATTAAAATTAGGTTTCAAGGGAGACTGCTAAGTGTATTTTAGTGCAATTCAATTAGGCCTGATTTAGCATTAAACACACGACAAATTGATAAAGCATATGAAATACAATGATTAGCTAATTTTCTGTCAACAAATACTCTAAAAAAAAATTCTTTAATGAAGAAAAAAAAAACCTTTTGAGTATCAGTGGAACTATAAAGGAGGAGTCCGGGTAATGGCGGCTTGCTAGTCCACCTGTTAAAAAAATCAGTATACCTGACTGGACCCGTAATGACCGACAGCCCTTTGTTCGCATCTGTTGTATTAATGTTGTCAGTGGAAAACACCACTTAATGCTCCCCCCAAAACAACCCACAAAACCCGTCGTCTCCGTTTTACTGACCACTTTCAAATCAAGGACGCCGTCCTTGGCTTCTTGGAGCAGGCTGACAAACTTAATAGTGAGGAGCCCCAAACTTTTCTCATGGCGACTCGATGTCGAGGGTGCCGTCTCAGTCGTCTCAAACTCCATCTTCTTTTTATAAAAGAAACCCTTACTTGTTTTTACTCAGCCACCTACGTTTTAATGCGAATAACGATAATTTCTTTAAGTTAGCAAATAACGCCGGATCCCTTAACGGGACGATAGCAGCACCTGAAGGGTTTTTAAATGAACGGACGTTACGTTAGGGTCCTGTTGCTATGGCAACCCATTTGCGGCTCGTGCCACGGTCGACCCCCACCGCCGAGCTCGTGCCAACTAAGTCCCGCCTCCCCGCACATCAAACATCACTGACCAATCGGTACGATTAGTATTAGTATGGAAGCCCATAGCAGCCAAAAATATAGGTTAGCATTTTTTAACTAATTAAAAAAAACATATAACATTTTATTGAGCTATTCTACTTATTTAAATTATTTTGTTATAGGTCGTGTTTAAATTTAGCTTTCCTAACAAGGATTTCATACCATCTAAGTATATCTTAATCATATTTTGGTAAAATTCCCAAACACTATATTCAAATTAACTTTTTTTTTTTTTTATCTTTACTTGATAAGTCATAGTAACTTAACATTCTTGTCATTTTTATTTTTTAAAATGGGGAAAAATCAACTAATCCTAACAACTAATCATATATACAGGATTATATATAGCACCTATTTAACACAAATTACAAAAATGTTTGGACATCTGTAAAATCACAGTGAAGTGACTTTTAAATCTCATGATCCCATGGGGTTTTTTTCTTATTCACAACTGAGACATTTTGTTTTATAATGACAAGTTCTAGCTTATTTTGAGTTTGATGGATGGCAGCAACATATCCCAAAAAGGACAGCACTGGGACAATAAAAGCCTGAAAAAAATGATTTAAAAGAGAGAGAGAGAGAGAGAGAGAGAGAGAAGGACTAGCAGTATTATACTAATTAACTAGCAACAGGTCAGTAATGTGACTGGTTATAAAAAGAGAGGTGTATCATAGAGGCAGATTTTCTCAGAAGTAAAGATAAGCAGAGGAAGAACAGGTTCACAAATATGAAAAAAAAAAGACCTGCACTACAAATTGCATTATAAATGACAATTTCAGAAAACTGTTCATCAGCGTGAAATTGTGAATACTTTGAATATCTCATCATCTACAGTATGTGATAGCATCAAAAGATTCTGGGACAAGGCCAAAATTAAATATTATATGCCTGTCATCTCTGATGATATAGGGGTCCATTAGCATCAATGGCAAATTGGCAGCCTGCACCTCTGGAAATGCACTATTTATGTTGCAGGGTCTACAGGTTGTAGGGCAATATACCGTAATTCCCGAACTACAGAGCGCACCTGATTAAAAGCCGCATGCTCTAATTGTAGAAAGAAAATCAATTTTGTACTTGTACAGGCCGCACCGGATTTTAAGCCGTATGCGTTTCACCTGTAATATGAGATATTTACACAGAAATATTACACGTGAGGATTTTTAACATTTAATATAAGGTAACATAAACATGGTAACATAAATGTTATGGTAACATACAAAAATACATACTGCAAATGCTTTTTTTCCTCGAACAGCGCCTGTAACACGGCTACCTTTAAGTCTACGTACGTATCGTAACACACAAATTACGTTGCTTATGGTTTTTTTACGGAACAGTGCACAAACAACATTACAACGTCTCTTAACAACTGATAAAAATATATACCGTGTATATATACACTACTTGTCATTTTGATTGGTCTACTGTTACCAGGCAAAATGTTTTTGGCCGCATGAAAAAAGAAATGCATTAGCCGCACGTCAGTATAAGCCGCAGTGTTCACAGTGTGGGAAAAAAGTAGCGGCTTATGACCCGAAAACTACGGTATATGCTCCCATCAACATCTTTTTCTGGGAAGGCCTTGCATGTTTCAGCAAGACAATGCTAAACCAAATACTGTAGCTTTTACAACAGCACGACTTCACAGTAGAGGTGTCCATGTGCCAAACCGGCCTCCAACCGTCCAGACCTTTCATTGCAGTTAGAATCAGACAAGAATGGAACACCATTCTCCCAAAAGTCCAAGAACTGATCTCCTCAGTTCCCAGATATTTACAGACTGTTGCTTAAAGTAGAACGGATGCCACACAGTGGTAAACATGGCCCTAGCCCATCTTTTTTGAGATGTGTGACAATCATCAAATTGAAAATTATCCTATTTTTTTATTTCTTAAAATATTATATCTATTCACTTAAAACAATTAATGTATTTTATTTTTTCTATTATGACTACAATATGGCTTTATGAGATGTGCAAAAAATTGCATTCTGTTTTTGTTTACATTCATTACAGCACCCAAACTTTTTGGAATTAAGGTTGTATTTCTTAATTTTAAATGAAAGGAAAACCTTCTGAATTAATTTCTGTTTACCTGCCTATCTTGGAGCAGTTAGACCACAAAGCTGTAATTTAATAACCATTTCAGCCTTAAATAAAACTGCAGGTTTGCATAACGTAGTGACATAACATTAAAGCAGTCAGTTTTGTGCTTTCCTGTGTTTACTTGGAACTGGAGTAGTTATGATTGTTCTTAATGTAACTCTGTATTTAAGAACACAATTTAGCTTCTTTCTATCTGAACTAACCACAAACTGTTAAATCATTATGTCTCATTAGCCTTTTGTGGTCTCTGGTTAGAAACAGAAAACAAAAATAAGATCAAAGAAGAATTTATTGAATAAATAATACAGTACTAAAATAGAACTTATTCTAAAACAAAAATACAAAAACAACCCCGTTATTTGTTAAAAGTCTTTTAGTACACTGCTGAGACGTTTCATTTTCTCTTCCATGATTCTCTTGTTAGTTTCTGTCTCCTCCAGGAGCTGCCGCATCTCCTCCTCCACTTCAAATACCTGAGGAAGAAGCACAGACAGACAACATCAGCAGCAGAAACACAAACTGCTTTTCAAAACATTTGTATGTTAACTAGCATTTCATTAACCATGTCTTGATGGGTAAAATGCAATTAAAACCAGGCTATGACCAGAGCACACATTGGCAACATATGACCAGAGGGCCAGAACCGGTCGCTGAACCATCTCAACCCAGCCCTGGGTGTCTTAAAAGGACAAATAAACAATCCAACAAAAAAAGGAAATGGCATATTTTATGTATCAATTTTATCTATTATGTATATTTTATGTTGAGATGATTAAGTCTAATACATCTGTAAATGGTAAATGGCCTGTATTTGTATAGTGCTTTACTTAGTCCCTATGGACCCCAAAGCGCTTTACACTATATTCAGTGATCGACCCATTCACACACACATTCACACACTGGTGATGGCGAGCTACATTGCAGCCACATCCCAAGGACACAACGACCGAGACTGTCCGGGGCTCGAAACGGCAACCTTCCGATTACAAGATGAACTGCCAACTCTTGAGCCACAATTGCCCCCAATAATACCATTCAGTAAGACTCCAAATGAATGTGTGCCACACAAACAAAGCTTTTCTGTGCACTACAGCACTTTTTACTCATATTTTTCTGGGGGGGTGTCAAGATTTACTTTATCGTCATTCAGCACTACTTCAAAGATGTAATGCAGAACAAAACTATGTTGCACAAGCTCACTTCTTGGTTTTTGGACTGAGGTCCCATTCTTATTTGTAATGTGTACAAAAATCTGTGGACTATCATTCAATGCTGTGTGTACCACGTTTACATCAAAGTGCAGCACTTTACTTACTTTATGTTAGACAACATAGCCCTCTGAAGAAAACCCACCCCTTGACTGGAGGTATGACAAAAGAAAACATGCTTTACTTTAAAACATTTTCCTCGTCATTATTTTTTAATCTAACGTTGTCACAGTGACTTTTATTTTGACCAGAAAAAGTGATGAATGTCATCAACTGTTGCATAACAACAAACCGTTACAGTATGAGAAGAATTTCAGTTTTTCAGTGACTGAATCTTCCCCATAATTTATAATGAATTATGAATCCAACAGTGAAGCAAGCGACTAAAGTCTGTTACGAAATAATTCCGTTGCAGCCTCTCTTACACCTTATTTTTGAACTGTCACAGAGGAGGCAAACCAACGCTTGCGTTCCCCTTTCTCATACCAAGACATACCAGTTTCTTTCTTCCACTTTGGAGAAAAAAACATTTGTGGGAAAGCTGCCCACATTTTACCTTCTGATTGGCCTCTTCTATCTTTTGGTGTTTTTCATTAGCAAGTCCCAGAAGCTCAGCTTGATGGGCAGCCTGGACGGACTCCAGCTGTCGACGGAAAGCATCGTCCACGCAGTGTAATTTCTCTAGTGCAGCTCTGCGGAACAGACCAACACAAACGTGACAGGTTGCGTAAGGAGTGGTACTTTGGATGCTCTCCAAATGCTGCCTTGGGAAAAATACATGTCTGCGTTTTGGTGGTGAAGGGCCACAGGTATAAAGTACTAACACAGGAAGTGCAGCCTTATGTGATCATTTATTTACAACAAAAGCATTCACCTTGCCTTGCTTTATGGGGAAAAGACTCAAACACTTTCCTAATCCTGATATGACATCTGAGACTTTTTAAGTACCATAACATTACAGTTTCATAAGGGCTTTGTTAAAAACTACTTCTTACTGGTGCAAAATCTACAAAGCTATATATCATCTTTCTTCTGAGTTCTTCCCAGCAGGCAGGCAAACATCAAACACACAACAATCAATGATAGAAACCAAACAACAGCACTCTAGACACAAAGAAAGGCACATAAAATGCATTTCAACATGCCTGACCCAAGAGAGTGAACCAGCAGCAGTGCAAAAGTATCACTGAAAGTCCCTGATAAGGGCAGTCTCTGAACAACCGGGAGAGAATAACTTGATATTTAACATACCTGTGTGCTTCTGTTGCCTTTTCTCTTTCTTCCAGCAGCAAGCACTCCCTGGAATCAAAGTTCTCCTTCATACGCTTCACCTGGCTCTCCAGCCGAGTGAGCAAGTCTGCCTTCTCCTGCCACTTCTTAGTGGATTCACTAAAAAGATGAATGACACAAAGCATAAAACATACTGGTTTAGAAACAGCTTAAAGCTTTAATGTCTGATCATCTTCGGGTCAGTAGCACCACTAACATTGGAACTTGTTTGATTTAAACACAATTGTTACCCTAAAATGTCAGAAAGTACTCTGCCTAAAGCAGGCCCTTTTCCTTTTTGTGGTTATGCTGGGGTACTTGCCTGTAAACTCTTTTGACCTGCTCGAGCTCTGCCTCCTTGTCTTCCAGCTGCTGCTTCAGTTCCTCCTTGCGCAGGCTCAGATGTTCCACTCGCTCTTTCAGTTCAGCCTGCTGGGTTGTTTCCTCCTCCAGCTGCTCTTGAAGCCTCTTCTGAGCCTTTGCTGCCTCCTCCTTCAGCCTTCGGATCTGATCATCACGCTCCTGCAAGGACTACAAAGCAGTGACTGATAATGAGAAACTGCATGATAATATGAATAAATGCATAAATGATTACAAAGCACAACAATGACGGTTAAAACACAAAAGTTTTGTTTTGTTGTTGTTTAGCTTGGAGTTTGAGCCCTCTGGCTTGAGTAAAACAAGTTCTCAACCTACCTCTTTGAGTCTGCGAATGGTTTCTGTCTGGTCGTCCATGATTTTGGCTTTGATTCTAAGAGTATCATTGTCCTTCTCATTCTGTTTCCTTTGAGCCTCCAACTCAGCACTCAGCACCTCTATCCTGGCCTCTAAACGACCACGGTCCTGAGCCAAAGATGCTCCTGGAAAAGAATAACCCATCAAAATGTCGCTTTAACTCTCTATGTAAACACATGTGGAAGACAAACGTTAAGAGGGATATAAAAAAGAAAGCTGGCCCGGTGTTTTCTAATTGTGCATCTGGGCTATAACCACTAGATGGCAGACTTTTACCTGATAAAAATGTAAATCAGCACGTACTGTATTGAGCCTCTTTTTAAATTACCTCTAAGGTGGAAATCTCCAAAATTTTACGAGTTAAGCACAAGTCAGTGCATTAGATTGGCTCCAGGGAGGACCCGCACCACTGATTGCCAATAAACAGCTAAAACTGCATTATCAGCTTTTTCTGTGCACTGCAGGGCAGACTCAAGGTGCAAAACAAGTACTCTCCTGAATTTTTCCCACCTTGCTGAGCGAGCTCCTGGCCCCAAATCTTCCTCTCTACCTTGAGGCCGTCTATCACCGACTCCTGAGCCATGAGCTGAGACAACACTCTAGCCTTATCTTTCTTAAGCAACTCTAGCTGCAGGCCAAGATGCCGGTCCTGTCCTACCTCTGCTTCCAAGGAATGCAGACGGCTCTGGCAGAGAGAGAGAGACAGACAGTATTAATGATCAATGGCCATCTGTCATGGATGGCAGATGGGAAGGCAGCTGGACCATTCAGTATTCATGATGTCTCAAAGTAGTCAGTCTCCTACAGGACCAGGGTTAACATGTTTTTGAAAAGGCAGTGACTGATGAATCTGTGCCCATGCTATCTCACATGAAGTCATATTTCAATATTTTAAATCCTGCAATCTGGGCTCAAATCCAGTTGAAATGCTGGAATAAAAATCACCCACATCTCCCTCTCTTACTGCAATGCTGCACACCTTTAGATCAGTGACAGCGTCTCTCTTGGCTTTGATGAGCTCAGAGATGCGGCTCTTCTGTTCTTTGACCATAGCAGTGAGCTCCTGCACTAGAGAGCCTGATTTCCTCTCCCTCTCTTGGGACTGGGCCAGGGTTGCCTTGAGTTCCATCAGCTCTGCAGTCATCTGATCACACGCCTCCTTTACCTACAGAAAAAAGTGAGAGTGTGGAACTGAATGTTAGTTAATAAGAAATCTTGGGAGTTAACCAAAGCGTAGGTCCGAGCATTACCTGACACTTTAATCGGTCAGAACAGTTTCAGAGCCATGGCTTTACAGAAACACGTGCCCCGCAATAGCTTTTTCACACTTTTCTCAAAGGTCACAAGTTTGGGTGACTAAGAGCAGAAATTTGTGCAAGCAGTAGCAATCAAAAATGAGATTACATTTTTGAACATTCTGAATTGATTCGAGCCCAATCCTTTTGTAAGCTTCTGTCCATGTGGCAATCAAAGACTACTTGTCCAGAGGCAAAATATCCTAATTCAATACCAGTTTTCCCCATCGTGCTGAAAAAAACCCATCAGCCAAGTCTCTCCCAACTGGGTGAAATCAAGTTCAATCATTTCACTTTTTAGTGTTCAAAGTAATCATTTATCAGCTGGACTGCTCAGAGATTGTAGTGTAAAATTCAGGGCAACATTACAGTGATTATAGGCCATCTGGATGGCAGGGGTCCATCTTTTAGCAGACCTCAGAGAAGCGAGCAGCCTCAATGGTTAGCGCCATGCGGAACTCGTCCTCCAGAGCAGTGTACTGTTTCCTGCCCTCTGCCAGCTTCTCCTGCAGCTCCGCCTCCCTGTGGCTGTGCCTTTCTTCCACTGATGCCACTTCCTTCGCCACAGCATCATGAAAATCTGCCCCACCGGGTTGTAACCGCAATTCTAGTTGTTTTCTGTAGGAAGAATGAAGCAAACGAGGATAAACGCCTCTTTAAATGGAGACTGTGTCCTCAACAGAAACTCTAAAGGCATGTAACTGCTTATTGTAATCTGTTTTTGCATTTGCATCTTTTTTTGCATTTGCATCCAATATTTAATTTAGATGCAAATTTCTAAATTAAACAACCTTAGATATTAGAACCCCTTGAAACTTGGCATTAAATTGGGTACCTTGGGGGATTCGTGACAAATAAGCAATAATAAACTTTTCCAGATTTCTAAGCATTTTATAATATTTCAAAATTTATGAGAAAATGTTGCATTTATCTAGGATCACACTGCTCATGAGAAGCAACTCTTTTACAGAAATGGTTTCCATGGCATCTAAAGATGAACTTTATATTTAGCAGGGGTTCTTCTTCTTAGATGTACCTGTGCTCTTGTTCCCTGGCTGCCAGCAGTTCATGCAGCTGCTGCAGTTTGTCTTTGTGCTGTCGTACTGACGCTCTCTGGATGTCCAACTCTCTCTTCAGAGCTGCTGCCTTGTTCTGCAGCTCCTGTTGCCTTTTTATCTGAGGAAGGTCAGCACATGTTTTATACCAGCCTGTCAGAGCTGAATGACCTCTCTGTACTGAATCCTTTTATCTATCTGAATGTATTCACTCCAGGCTGGATCAGTGAACTAATGCGTCGTTACAATCAAAAATTAGAGCGATAAGGGGAGCTCAGCGGCAGGTAATCGAATGTAGCAGAAGCAGTGTGATAAACTTGCTTTGATGGGAGAAAAACTGTATGTCGAGCATCGATTAGCACCGCCTGACTGAATATACCTTATCTTTATCAACATGATTTGTTCTAGGGGAAATAAGCGAACATCTGTACCTCTTCAGCCTGCTGGTGAGCCCTAAGCGCCTCTCCGTGGGAAACGCTTTCCTCCAGTCTATGCAGTGCAGTTTTGTGCTGCTCCTCACAGCTGCGGGCCTGCTCCAGCTGCTGGGTTAGGGATCGACACCTCCCCTCCAGCTCCTCAACACGAGCCTGCAGCTCAGAGTGCCCTGATCGCTCTTTCAGCAGCAATTCTTTCAGTCTGGACGGGGAGAAAAATACGATAAGGGTGTCCAAGAGAAGCCGCGGTAATACCCTGAATTTCTCTTTTCACTTTATATAGAAATTGGTACCAGAAAGCACTCCCCAATTCTGTGATGCCCTTGGCTGTCCTTCCATACTGTTAAATATGTGATAGCTTTTGAAATTGAAGAACTCTAACGCTATAGTATAGTCAAAATCTTATCTCATGGGAGAGACAATGGAAGTAGAAATGGAAATGAGGCACACAGGGGACAACTAAGAAACTATAAAACAGTAGAAGCAGCTCACGCACAGTAGTCCACTATTAAAATGTGCTTTGATGAGTCACTGTAATCTGTCTCTCGCTGAGCATGGACGGCAACAGTAACAGCCGTGTTCAGTGTCATTAGAAAGTGACAGTTAAGATTGATTTGTGTAATACTGCTGACATATGCGCGTCATCGGGCCTCTAATTACAACCATAATGCAGATTTATCTAAGCAGGATGTGGTGCCAGCGAAGACCGTACAGAGCAGAAGTAAAATGGCCTTGTGGCAGCAGAGATAGGAATATTTAATCAAAGCCTCTGGAAATTTAAACGTTAGGTATATAATCAGGATGGCTGCGTCGCTTAATGATCTTTATACTAAATAGCTTTATTATCGCAGACAACTGCAGGCATACTTGAAAGGTTTTTGGTGTAATGGAGCCAAAATGTGAGCATGATTTCTAAAGAGACTATGGCACCGTGATGGTGAGACATTTTAATGGTGGGATAGATACTCATTGTTCAACAATGAGACACGCAGCAGGCCTTGGTCTCAAGAGAGCCAATACAAAAGATGAAGAGAGTAGAAACAGATGAGGATCCATTATGAAGCTGACAACTAAAATCCACAGAGAAGAGATCAATTATCGCTTTTTTTTCCAGTATAATATCTGCTTTAGAGCTGCCTAACAGATTCAAGTGGAGGTTTGTGATGAGAGGCGTCCACGGTAAATGTGCCTCCCTCTTACCTGTCTGTAGTGTGCAGGGCCATGCTCTGAAGGTCCTTTTCCTCGCTGACCTTGGTCTGCAGGCACTTGAGCTCCTCTGTTAGCTTTCTCACAGCTTGTTCTGCTTTCCAGCGTCTTTCCCGTTCCTGGTCACGCTCCTCCACAATCGTCTGAGCAGAACACATACACAAAGCATGAATTCCCAGAGTAAACACACACTGAACGCTTAAAAAAACCAAAAAACCAAAAAGTCATTTTTTCTTTAAGTTGAAATACCAATTTATTCTTACAGCTCAAGTGGTTTTTACAGTTTTATTTAAAGCATCTCGTTGTTTTTGTAGGAACAATGAAAGCAACATTGAGGATTTTTACCCCCCGTATAAACAAGTGAGTACCCCTCAAAAAATATTGTTAGGAATAAAAGATATTTCCACCATTTTTCTCTCGTGTTACATCTGCTTTGAGGATAAATCCAATATTAGAAATTACTGCATGGGATACGTGCCAGAAACAAAAGCCTGTGCTGTCCAAAAAAAACATTAAAGAACAACTACCATCTGCCAATAAACATGGAGGACATGACACTGCTTTTTTTTTTTTTTGCTTTTTTTTTAAAATAATATGCTCTGAACGGGCAGATCAAATAAAAGAGTTGTTTGGCCACAGTGGCAGCAGATATTATCGATGCATATGAATCACAGTTTTTCAGGAAGAGACCCTGAAAGAGTCTGTGAATTATGACTGTAGAAATATTATGACTGGTGTTGCTTTGTTGCCTCAGGATTGGGGAGTTTGCAGGAATTGATTGAACTGTGAATTCTGCTTGAAGATAACAGACGAGCGTTTGTCCAAACGTTGAAGTAAAAGTGGACCCGTCAGCAGGATAAAGAATGGCAGACAAAGAACAAGAAGCACAGATTTAAATCATTTCAGATGTTTGGGGGCATTTGAAGCACACAGTATAAGTATGAAAAATCATTAATCTCTTGCAATAGAATGAATTTTACATGGAGGTTGTCAAATAATATCAGCAAACTAATGTAAGAGACTTGTAGAGAACTACATGAAATGCCTACAAGAAGTTTGTTCTGTTACTTTGACAGAAGAATGTTGGATCTGTTGATATTTTTGTTGAATAAATGATTGAAAAAATAGAAACTTTCTTTGTGGAAAGGAATCGAATGTTTTCTTATCACAACAAAAAGCCAAGAGTTTCATTAAATGTACTGAAATTAAATAACCAAACAGATGATGGACTACTGGCTTGAACTCTATTTTGCGCATAATTTAACAAAGTTACCACAAAGAAGTTATTGACATCACAAAGATAAAGTCAATGTTACTGAAACAAAGCTCTCAGAAACAAAGAGCAAAACATGAAAAACCTTCTGTTTACTGTGGTCCTATTTCTGCTGTCACCTTCTAAAAGCATTATCCATTTATTCTATTCCTGCATTTTTTTTTTGTTTACACAAATGTTTCTGCAAACACACCAATTTACTCTCTTTTTGAATGGGGACAGAACCGTTTCTATTTTACAGTCACTCAATAAAAACAGAAGCAGCTAGGTGACCCGTCCATCGTGTACCCTGTAGGTTTCCTCCTCTTCAGTGGATCTGGTTTTCATATCGCCTGAGGCCTTAGCTGCTCTCAAAGGTCCTTTCCTTGTTGGCTTCACTGCCTCTGCACTCCCTGTGCTACCAGCCTTCGTCCTGGATCCAACGGCAGACTTTGAAACCCTCCGTTTATGATTCTCCTGATCGCTGCACATAAAACATATCACAAGTATTAAACTGGCTGTAAAATAGATTCTAAACAACCCTCCAGCTAATGTCTGGCTAAACAAAGGTCAAAGCAGAAGATTTACTGAGTTTTATAGGGAAGCAAAGTCTGAACAACTTTGAATTTTGAAGTAATATTTCAAAGTAACCTTTTTTTGATGAGGGCTATTGTGAGATTACTTAAGTTACATTTCTGAATCTTAAGCACATGTCATTAGTGGATGATGAAGTAAGATGAGGGGGTTGACCAGAGAAGCGTGGCCATTAATCATGCGAGTGAGCTGCCGGCGGTAATTTCTAACAGAGAGGAGAAACGTCTATAACATATCATCTCTCTGAGGAAAATTTATCACCCCCTCTCAAGTGGGAGTTAAAAGGAATTTCCCTAATCAAGATACCTGATAATATTAAGTTGATGCATGATGAACAATATGGAAAAACCCATTGCTGCATATTGTTTGGTGAATGTATGAATGTGATTATCATTGCTTAGAGGTACACTCTCTGATTTTGATGTAGTGCCCACCAGTGCTGAAAATGTCTTCACATAGTTTAGGTTCATCAAGTTTTAGGCTTTGCTAAGTTGGATCTCAGCTGCTATAACAAAATCAGGGAGTCCAAATATAAACATGATGGCATTTCAAAGCAGCTAACATGACACCAGAAATCTCTTTTGGTGCAGAATCACCTCTCTGATCTCTTGGTCTCTTTGGTGGTTGTCGACGATGTTACGCTGTCATGGTATTTGGGAATTCTCGTTTGCCTCCTGTTTTCCTTCCCGCTGTCACATTCACTTTCTGAAGTGCGGTCTGTGTCCCGCTTGGCTTTCCGTACCATCATCACAGAATAGGCAGATCTTCTGGATTTATTATCTGCAGGGTTCTGGGTAAATAACAAAGAAATACTTAAAGGTTTTTTTTGTCACCCCCCGGTTCCTTATATTTTTCTAGGAAATATAAAAAAGTGGGAAATAGGTACACCAACATCAGTTAACACAAATGGCACATAAGGCAAAAACAGAGTTTTTACAGTTTGAAGCTGTGATCAGACTCTTTTCAGATGGTGGATCAAATATGAATATACTTTTTTGGGGACAAGATCCCCAACATCAGTGGCTGAAATCCTGCCCGAAACCATGATAGAGCCTCCACTGTGTTCAACAGATAGGCTACTTACAGCTGGGAGGGGTAAAAATGACAAGAAAGCCTGGATCATTATAAGCAAAATATAAAGAGCAGAGGGGTGATTTAGGAGTTTTGCACACTACTTTATTTGGGGATAAATCACCATTTAAGAGCCAAATGTGCAAAAATTAATTTATGTAAAGATGACTTCAAAATATCGCCATGAATAATTTATATTGAACAAATAACTTCAAAGTGCAGTAGATTAAGAGAACATCAATTACATTAACATTTAGTACAACTTTTTCTTTCCCACCTTTTCCTACTATTATTATTTTTTTAAAAAAAGCCAAAAAACAAAAGAAAAAAAAACAACAAGGCACATATGCGCAAAAAATTGATCTTCAAAAAGGTGTACACCTGCTGGATGAGCTGGGACATCTGGTGCTCCAGTTTCCTGATGCGCTCTTCATTAACGGGGTCTCCTTTATCAGTCACAGTGGAGCGAACCGGCTGTGTGCGCGGAGGTTCTGGTTGTGTGACTGGGTCTGTGATTACTTCTGAGGTAGCACCTCTCTGACGAAACTGGGTCAGCAGCTGGTCAATGCGGGGTGTGGTGAGAGGAGCATCGCCTCTGACCTGCAACGGAAACTTTCACTTTTATTTCAGAGTTTCCAAATGCAAAAGTGTGGTTTCGAATTATAATGTATTTACAGGACTTCATTGCAGAGACAGAAAAGAGTTAATAACGGCAAGAAAAATGGCTTCTACTGCAGTTTGTTTTCCTGTAGAAAAACAGACAGAAACTGCCATCTGGTGCAATGAATATGCAAAGTAGTATATTGTAAAGCAACCAAACTTTCATCATCCCAGTATACATAAATTCATTATGTTCCAATAATTCAGTGACAACCGGGAAATCTATTTGGCTCGATGATATTCCTCGTTGCAGCGAAGCAGACCTACATAATTAGGTCTTCTATAAGCAAAGCTGTGTAATTATGATATTTTGTCTTAGGTTAATACAAAGTGTTTGTGTGAGGTTTCTCCGGGTGAACCGGTTTCCTCCGACGGTACAAAGAGGTGCATTAATTGTTGACTTTAAATTGGACAAAGGTAAAGATGTGAATGGTTGTCTGTCTGTTCTCTGATGGACTGGTGACCTGTACACTGCATCCTGCCCTACGACAGCTGATGGGATAGATGGAATTTGTGTTTTTGCATAACTAACCACCCTCTACTCTTCTGTAAATAGTACGTGCTTTATTTATTAAATTTTTTCTGTGCTTATTAATCTATTATTATATTTTATTTATTTATTTGTGTGTAGTGAACCCGAAAAGTAAGAACCTCATTGCTCAACATACCCACAGTTATTTGTGGTGTGTATGACAATAAAATTCTCGGTTCTTCTTTCTTTTGTATCAGGAGCGCAGGATTTTGATATGCTGCCTATCAGGCAGTTGAGCATCACTCATACAATTAGTGGAAACTGTTCTACAACTTTCTTGTTCTCATGCGTCTCACATTCTGTTGCGTTATGAAAGCTGTAAATTAATTGTTGGCAAATAACTTTATGTTTGTGTCAGTTGTAAAAAAGCAAACACATGGCGAGAGACTTTCCGGTCAAATAAAACAGGATTTAATAACAAAAGTCCCTAAAGCATGGTGAGTATATCTAAACAAATAAAAGAACTACACTGGAATTGATAGTAACTTAGCATAAAAATTACCGGTTCATTGTGACTTGTGTCAGATGAGAGTAGAAGGTCCACGTAATCTTCTAGACCGGGGATATCACAGAGACTACTGAGACTTTGAGGTGATCGGTTTCCCAGTCGGTTTAGGCCATCCAGAACAGAGACCTGCGGCAGTGACCGCAAAACAATCTCGCTGTAACCTGCAGTAAGATAGGAACGCAGGTGTATCAGAGAAACCTGTCGAGGCTAGAGCTGCCTGATTGCCATGAGTCTCTTATTCAGTAATGTCACATCAGTGGTGCATATGGCCTTCATGAAAGATCAAATAATTAATTCTGAATGAATAACCTTTGTGTGTCACCTTCATATGCACTACTGATGTACCCTATTTAATAGGTAGTGAGCACAACTTATGCAAGCATATCTACACATACAGACAGCAAGAGTTGCAAGAGTGCCTTCTCGTATTTAACAACATGAAAAGAGACGCCTTCAACAACTAGTGCTGTGAATTAATCATTAACTGGAAGATATGGATAATGGGTGCAAAGGATCACTGAAAAGCTTTTTACATTAATTTAACTGCAGCCAATCCAATTAATGAAGAAGCCAAATATAAAATAAACAAAGAGATTAAAAGATCACAGTCATTACTAATAGCGGCTGTCAGTTTGACTGATATTCACTGGACTTTCATTACAGGGGGAGTTTTAAATCAGTTATTCTGCAAAATTGGAAAAAATATCCTCTAAAACTGCTGTTCATAGCTGATATGCTGGGTGCTATTATTAAAGTTTGATCCAACTGCAGTTGGAAAATATGAATTAAATTGTTTATCTTTTTTATATATATATAATTTATGTATCGACCTATTTTTTTCTGTAATTGAATAATGTACAACAAACTTTTGCTTTTTGCAAATTCAGCGAACTGACATACTCGCATTTGATGCGGAAATGCTCAAGATAAAGTGTAATCCAAAGAAGCGATCCTGGAAGACCTGGAACAAAGTTACAATTCCAACTTTTCATCTTTTCATCTCCTCTCACCCCTGCCATCAGAGACCCTGGCCTTGTTACCACAGCCAGTCTGCAGTAAACATCACATCATAGTCTTTGGTTCACCACAACAGGAAACCTCATTAGTGCTTATCTCCATCAATAAAGCCAAAATACCATACCCCCTGGAGTCCCATCTGCACTCTAGTCTTCCTTCTTACAAAACTACGCACAAATCTGAAGTTAGCCTAACTCTGCCCAGGAGCACACAACAGAGACACAACTATAAAGCACAACTAACAGAGTATTATTACAAAATGAACATCTTACAATAATAATAATAACAATAATAATCTTTCATAGTAGCTGATGTGATGATTTCTCACTGACTTCTGAGATTAGATGGTTGACATTCCATTTAAGTGCCCTCCATTATGTTTCCTGGGATTTTTCCATTCCTTCAGTGTGTTATAGGACTTTGTTGGTACATGTTAAATGTCTGCAAAGTGTCAAAGGGAGTTTTTCTTCCCCTATTCTTCTGAATTTATATCCATTCTTTGCTACTTAGCAAACACCTTGTTGACAGTCCAGTCTTTCATCTACATCATTATGTGATACATGCAAAATGCCTGACAAAAGGTGAATTTGGGATGTTCTTAAACAAAGAATGAACAGCTACCAAGCAGCTTGCCAGATGCTTTTCTTACTCAAAACAATGACCTAAGGCGTTAGGAGAGACTGGACTTCTTTGTCCAAGGTGTATTTGATGTCCTATCCACTCTAGAAAACCTCGCCACAGAGAGACACCTCCCTGCCCTCTTTGCTCTGGAAGGTGTTCCAACGAGCATCTTTTCAATAGCTGTCCAAAAGCCTTTAGAGGCAAGCACTATTGCTGGTGCCATGACCAGGTCTTCAAGGTAAATGCTTTTAGAAACACCAGATGCAACCATCTGCCAGTGACTATCACCTTTATAAGAATTGGGGAGAAATCTCGCCCCTAAGCTGAAACTACCGCCTTGGTTAAGCAGCTGAAGTTCTCAGTCCAGATTATAATATCAAAACTGCAGCCAGACATGACCACTGTGTCCACATTCACCAAGGAAGTGATTATGCTGGAAATAATAGTACTCTGGGAACGTCATATGGATGAGGAAATTGAAAGCATTTCAAGTGAATGCGTGCTGAAGGAAAGGCAGGTGATCCCGCTGACAAAAGGAGGACCATTAAATCAGCTGCCAAAACCACAGAGAGAGCAACTATGTGGCTTTCAATTATGAGGGTTGATTTGTGGACAATTCCTTGTGGGACACAAGCTGGGATCAGACCAACTTCAACTAGCTCACCCCACTGTTGTAACACCTGAAAAAGCACCTAAAAAAGCTTCCACAAGATATGTTTCATCTAGCTAACTAACATACACTTGGACAACAATGACAACACAGCATTTGTAGATATTTAAAACTTTAAATTTGACACTGAATGTATGCAATATGAGTAAGCTAATTTAGTCTGAATTACAGACTACAGTTTTATCATTACTTAAGGGACAAATTTACTTTGCAACAGTGAGCTCCTATTGGCAAAATAAGTCCCAAAGTCATTTCCTGTATACTGCTGGTTCCATTAAAAAACACATATACACACGCAAACATTTTTTTTAAATGCAAAAAAGACTGAACAAATTGCGTAAAAAATAAATATATGGAAGACTGGTATATTTTTCTGCTTGAGGAGCAAGTCTCACACGCACCATTAGGGCGCTGCTCTAATATAGCCATTTACATTGATGTCAGTGAAAACGTATTGCTGCACTTGCTGGGCGTATGTTATTACACATTCAGTGTAGCTACAGGTTCGTACTAAAAATGAAAGGAACAGAAACAAATTAATTCAGAGGGAAACAGCTCAAATATACAAGTACAATGACTTTCAATGCTGAGTTAATGCCCTTTTAGATAAACCATGTTTTCAATGCGTTGTGTTTTAATGAAAATTCCATCCCAACAAACATAAGCCTTCTTGTTTGGTTCTCCTACATCAGGCCAGTGCATTTACACATCTGATAGGTCAACATGTACAGCTATCACATCAATCAGCTGCTTGATACAATTGCACTCCAATACAGAAGTGGTCACAGGCTCTATCAGCTGATGTGTCTGCTGGCCTTGTGGTTCAGATAAGATATTGAATACATATCACAAAGCTTCTGGCTCGTTTGTTGCTTCCGTTCTCTCTGCATTTTAAATCTGTATTTCTACAATCACTGTTCACCCTCTGAATATCGTTAAGTACCAGTTTTTTGTTATAGATGTGAACAGGGCTCCTGTCTATGAGTGTTAAGGTTTCCTACCTGGTGACCTACAGACAGGGTTGTCTCTGCCATCCTGACTTAAAGTCACCTCTCTTAACCCTTGTATTCCCAGAAGGCACTGCAGGAGGTGATCAATGCTGTCCAGGTAGTTGCTATGGAGACTGAGGTGTTTCAGCTTGTACTCCGTGCCATGGAGATACAACAAGCCTAATGAAGGCATGAAGAATTGACAGCATTGAAGCATCATTCACTTGTTAGCATTCTCATTTGGGTGCAGAAAAAGAAAACACTGTTCAGGCAAAATTCAACTCACCGCTGAGATCATTTATCTGATTGTAGGACAAGTTTAATCTCGTTAAATTCACAAGCCCATTCAGTGCTGGAGTGAAGGGAGAGGACATTAACAACTGAGTGATTTTACAGCTCATAGAGCAGTGACAGCAATGTCAGGGTAAACACAAGATCCACTAATAAAGAATTATTACTTGGAGAACTCACAGAGAGCAGAGGCATTTATTATCTCTGTTAAATGGTGACTAAAGACTCACCTTCAACCTTGGTGATTAAGTTGCAGGATAAATTTAAAGTCCTCAGGGAAGTGAGGGAACTCAGACCCTCAATCTTAGAAATGCAATTGGAGGAAAGGTCTAAGTGTCGCAGGTGCCAAGCTGAGGTCAGGCCCTCGATCCTCGGGATGTGATTGCAGTGCAGATTAAGTGACGCTACAGTGGGTATCAGGGGAATATCTAGCAAGCTAGAAAGAGGGCAACAAGGTCAGATTCACAGCGGAAGGTAAAACTTTGTGCAAATAAGTACATGTTCTGAAGGTAAATGTGTACCAACTAATGGCTATTATAACAATAACAATAAATTTGTTAATTTATTTAATCCACTGCTTAACAGTTTACTTTAAATGATGTAAAATCTCCTCTGAAAATTCTAAAAACTCAATCCAAGTGTTTAAAACTTAGAGGGTATTCAGTTTTCAATGACATTAAAGACAATTCTCATATTTTACTACAAAGAAAATATTCCAGATAAGCAACCTCTTGTGGACTACTAAAAACATGGCATTTATGCAAATACAGTTTCTGTTGCCTAAGTGTCTCTCAGTTGACTGATGATTCTACTTGTACTTCTACTATTCTCTCCATATTCACGAGTTATAGTCTTTACACAAACTGTGAGAACTGAAAAAGCAATCAAACATGAAATCAAACAGAATAACTGGCAAGTCCTGACGGCGAATAAATTAAGAAAAGTCAAGCCCTCTGGTTACAGCTTTTCAGCTAAGATAATAGGTTTCTGTTATTAAAATATTTTTGGGTTTGGATTTTCAGTCTGTCATACACCCATCAGTCACTGTATTAGTTACACCTGTCCTACTGCTATAAAACACAAATATTTACTCAGCCAATCACATTCCAGTAGGGCTCGAGGAAATTGAGGATAGAGTTCATACAGGGTCACCAGACCTGAACAACAGAATATTGGAGATATGATGTGGATCTGTACATCTGCAACATTTCAATATGGACCAAAATATTAACAATGAATTGCCACAATGAATTAGGAGAAAATGCATCTTACCCTGCAATGAAAAGGTGTGCCTATTACAGTGACTAGAAAGTTCAAATTATATACAGAACATGGGAATTTAGAACTAATTTAAAACTGACAACCACATAGCCCTTTTTTATTTGCACTTGTTTGTCTGCATATTGCAAAACAGTAATATTGAATTCTTGGTAGTAAAGCTTTTGTCCACCTAACATACAGTCTTTTTAAAATCTGTATTCAGTAGATAATGAAGTAGATGACGCTAATAACCTATATAGGCCTTTTCCCCACAGTGCTTAACTTATCTAGGCTTTACTTTAAAGAAATAAAATATTTGTGTTACTTCATTTCGCAATTCAACATTATTTACAGCATTCTTTGTCTGCACTCGCAGGAATGTATCATCTTATTTTATCTTATCTAGAATCAGATCTATACAATTGAAGAATGGTACTGATGTCAACAAAATGTTATTCATATGTTATTCACACGTGTCATTCTCATACAGCAATGAGTTATAGTTTACATTGTATGGGGTCTTATTGTTCCTTATAAATATCACGTTTATCATTAGATTAAAATTGTAACGTAAAGCTCGTCATGAAGTAAGTAAATATTCATGCCAGACTTAATCGGTTCGTCAGTGGTACATAGTAGTCCCTTATTGGCTGATGTAATGTAAATTTTGATACGTTAGTTGTGAATAGGTAACTTTACCTTGTTATGTTCTTGTCAATAAGACTCAGCTCCTTGCCTGCCATAACGACGACATGTAGCTGTCCCACCGCTACGCGTAAAGTCTGCTAACTAACAAAATAAACCAAGGAACCGCTACCGACATCAGGCTAAAACACGTAGAAAACTCGCTAAAAAAAAGTCGACGAACACATCCTCTGAACAATCCTGCTAAGTTACCCAGCAGGCTAGCCAAAGTTTAGCGACTACCGAGCGGCCTCAAAGGAGCCAAACTTATTATAGGCCATCAACAGAGAACAACTGCAACGTCTGAGAGAGCCCAAAAGCCTTTCGTACTTCATTTTCTAACAAAGTGTTGTAAATTTATTGTTCGTTGGAGTTCAGTTGAACTAACCGCTTCTCGCATCATACTTCCTGTTTACTAGACGTCGCTAACGGGTACATCCGGGACAGATTCTTTGCTCCGCCCACCTCTAGAAACGTAACATGTTCTCTTCACTCATTAGTACATTTCAATTTCAATTTTTACTCATCTTAACCTGCTGCACATCCTTTCAGCTTGATCCCTCTTCCTACCCAATCAATACAAGTCCTTTTGTCATTCCTTAGTGTCCTGTCTCAAATACAACTCGCTATATGCCTTTTCCTTTGCCTTCACCTCCTCGTTCTTCACCTACTTGACAATCCCACTTTTCCTTTGCTTACTTATTCTACCTTTGCCTTTGAATGCTTTACTGCACTTCCTGATTTCATCACCCAGTATGCATTAGAGTCACATCTTTAAATATTTCTGAAGTTTTATCAAAGAAGGAAAGCAAAGCTAAACTAAACTAAATCTGAAGCACTGGTGTTTGGCGTGTCAGGGAATTAATCAGGAATGGTTCATAATATCACAGTGTACACTGTGATATTTGTAATACACTCAGTTAAAAGTGTAAATGAATAAAATTAATACACATGTGAGAAATTTCATACGCTTAATTATGTGAAAGTGATAAATGACAGCCAGAGTGAAATACACCAACTCTGACCATGTAAAGCAAATAGAAGAACATAAAGCTGATGACAGTTGACAGTTTTTGCAGTTCTGGAATTATTCATGGAGCAATAATTTAAATACAGATTTCTCCTTTCATGCTTGCATCCCCAAAGTTATAATTAATAAAACTTCCTACATTAGCACCGTCCTTGACTTATAGCCCTGTGAAACAATGCTTTCTCTAAGTTGAGTATCTTCGCTCAACTATGGCTAATCACAGATGTATTATAAAGATCCTGACCCCTATTATAGTCATAATTTATCCAGCAGCTCTGTAGGCCGGTGATTGATTCAGTTCATCTCACAGTGAGCATTGTCCATATTAGAGACGCTGCATGACTGATCACTGTACTCACTGGCTGCTCGCCAGCAACGATAGAACCAATTATACCTGCAACCCAGCCAATGGCCCTCCTTAACCTGTGAAAATGATGATCTGGTGCAAATGAAGTGAGTGAATTAGAAATCCCATCTGTTGATGCTTCGGCACCTTATCTCTCATTGGCTGCAGTTTTCAAGGTCACTGTAATAAAAAATTTCAAAAGACAGAGGGGAGGAATAATCTCAAAGCCAATTAGGAATCAGTACTAATGCACAAGGGTGCTGTAATTAAAGCCAACTGGAGAATTTTAGCATCATTCTGCACCTTTGTTTTCATCTTATTACTCCCATTTGTTTTGAAAATTGTTTGAGGCTGGCGTGAAAGGTTACAGAGAAGTAAAGCTTCAGGCTTTGGTACAAGCTTGGAAAAGGTTAATAAGAGTGCCTCCCTGATGCTTTGAGCTGAACACTGTCATTTTATTTCCATGCACAAAGTGAGTTTAGCAGGACATTAGGATATATTTTTAATCACATGGCTAGAGCTAAATATTGTTCTCACAACAGATGCTGATTTTTTTTGTTTTGCTTCAATCTTCAGAAATTATTGGAAAATATCCTTCTCAGTTAACAAAATCCTGACTACACATTGATAATTGAATCAATTAAATAATTATATGGAAAGACCTCTCAATTCTCATGTTTAAGAAACTGGAAGAATGAAAAGATTATACCAGTTATACACTGTTAATTACTGGAAAAATCTTTTCAGTTGTAAATACACTAATTAGCCACATAACTAAAACCACTGACAGGTGAAGGGATTCATAAACTCGTATAGCACAATGACACCTTCTTTAGGGAAACCTTGAGTCATGGCATCATATGGTTGTTACTTGGACATGCACCACTCAGCTAAACATTGGAATAAGAGTGCACAAGGTCTTGAGACTGATCAATCTGTCCATGAGCGATTCCTGAAATGTACTGAGATAAGTGTGTAATAAATTCATGAAGCATATAGATACAAAAATATGTGCTTTAAAGTTCTCTAATTCGGTGACTGTCTCTACCAAAGGTAAAACTACAGAATATCAACCTCATGGGGATCCTAGATTAAAAGTCAGCAGGCTTACCAACGTTATTAGGATTGGACCATACATATCTGTCGAGGTATTAAATCTGGACCGACAGATTTGAAAATGGCTTGAGAGTGGAGGATGAAGTTTTAGATGAGTCTTATAGAAACTTTCTAAATCCGCTACTGGTGTCATAAGAAGTTAAGTGAAAGTTTCTGGATGGGAGAGTGGGGCAAGGTTAGCTGATCTAACACCTGTACCTATGCAACCCTACACACCTTTTGTTAACTGACCCTAAACTTTAATTAGCACCTTCCTTTTCATCTTTCTTTGAAAGGAAGAACCTTATGAATGAAGCATTTGTTTTTCACAGGTTATTGTGTCCAAGGTTTTTGTAGAGTTACGAGTTATATCAGGTTTGTCAAATGCTTTTTTTAAATCTCAGGTTATAAAGTTCTATATTTTCATAACATGTATCTGCATTATTAAAAAGTTTATCATTAGTTTCTAGACTAAATATTTTATTTATTTATTTAATATTGGCTGTGGGGCAAAATGAGCTCGAGGCTTAGGGGTCAGTTTAGTCAGTGGTTTATCTAACAGCAAGACAAATAAGTGGTCTTAAAATTTATGCGGCATCAAAAAATGAATAGATCATAATAACTACATTGGATAGTTGCTTGTGCCACATAAGAAAATAAGATAGACACAATGCACCCTTTTTGTCAACACTCATCAGTTCTAGTATTTTTCTTTTTTATTCTTCATTTTGAACAACGATACCTTCAAAACATGTGACGTGCGAGTCTTTATGTCTCTGCCTCCAAAGTTTGCTATTATAAAAATATTTGCAGCATTTTATTCCATGTTGGAATAACATGGAATAAAATGTTATTCCAACATGGAATAACATTTTATTCCATGTTGAGAAACATGCAGACAGCTGCATGTTTCTCAGCTGCAATGTTTCTCAGCTAAACATGCAGCTGTCTGTATAAACTGAAAGTAGAAAGAATATCATCTCCATCTTCTCACGATGTTGAAAAGCATGAAAAAGGTATTCAATTTAAGACTTCAGTGTTTGTTTGTTTTTCTTAAGCGTTGGTAATGCATATTTGTTGTATGTATTACAATGAATAGGGAGGGAGAGCGAGGCTGGGCTTCTCTGCTTAGGCTGTTGCCCCCGCGACCCGGCACCGGATAAAGCAGAAGAAGATGGACGCAATCTTCCCTCTAAGCCGCGTGCGTGCGCAATTGCGCACTCCTGGCACAGTCTCTGTGCACAGAAAATCTGCGTTGTGCACAAAAAAAAAACATGACACATGAAAAATTAGAGGTAACATTGGATGGATGGATGGATGGATGGATGGATGGATGGATGGATGGTATTCCATTTTTAAAATTAGAATACAAATGTTTGGTCACAAACTTGAGTTGTCATATACATCTGTGAGTTTATGTGCACAACAGTATGCTCATGTACACACATGAAGAATTTGACCTTTGTTCCTTAAATATATGGCATTGTTTCTGACTGATATGCTGCTTAGAGTCTTTTGCTCCTTGCTTTTAAATCAAATGGCACTCTCGACATAAACACAAGCTACTGCAGCCCAGCTGTCTTAGCTGAGGAAACAAAGGTACATTTGTTCCTTTTTCGTAAAATATTGTGATGATGTTACATTATATTAGGCAGTCAGTTGCCCACATTACACTGTAACTATCACCAGTTTGGTTATCTATTTTGAACACCTCAGTTGGAAAAAATTCTAAATGGTTTGTACAGTTGGCCACAGGTCTGCATGTCAACGGGAGGTAGAAGATTGCTTCATATTTTGCTATATATAACGTTAGTGTTTCTAAAAAAATTCTTTATTAACAAAGTAAACTAAAAATACACTTTATCATATTTTATAGTTTTAAAATTGGATAACAACTGACTTGAACGCAATATGAAATGATGTGTTTTCACTATAGGAACTTTGATTTTTGATAGGTTTACTAATCTGAAAGCTTTCTAAATTTTATTTTTGTAGTTTTCCATTTGTAGATAGTGCGATTCTCTGATGTGTATGTGTTTCTACCTGTGCTGATGCTAGCATGACTAAAGCTAGCTAAGTACCAGTTAAGCAAGGCAGAAGCATGAACTCATAAAATGAACAGAATCATAAGAATATAACATGACGAGCACCGCAAATGTAACAAAAATATGTTGACATCAAATGGTATGTTATTTGAAATCTATATTAAAAAATGACACATTGATTTTTTCCAATTTCTTTTATTTATTTATTAATTTATTTATTTTTACCAGTTGTCCAAATTAGTCTGTGATCGGCCTTAATGTCCCTGGAATCAAATTTATATACAACTAAATATGACTTGCAAATATGTTTTAAATGGATGATTTCTCATTTAATCACGAATCATCCAGTTACATATTTGGTGAGTCCTAAATTTGATGCCGCTGAACTTTTCAGTGGTTAGTTTTTAAAAAGCCCCCAAATCCCCTATGAGTAAGCACTTGGCGACAGTGGGGAGGAAAAACTCCTTTTCAATGGGGCGAAACCTCCGACAGAACCAGGCTTAGGAAGGGGTTGCCATCTGTTGAGACCAAGTGGGGATCAAATGTTCACTGACAATTGTTTTTTTTTTGTTTTACACTCTCAGAATGAGAGAGGCATTGAGGCACCACCTTCTGCCCCCCGGCATCACTGCTGTGCCCCCTCCTTCTGACAGGAACTGTCTACAGAGCAGGTATGAGTGATGCCTGAGTGCACATACACAAGTCATAAGTTCCTGGCTCTCACGGCTCCTCTGCAGAGGGTTTCCCTAAGAAGGGGGGCATCGCAGGGGGCGCCAGGGGACGGGGGGCTGTGCCAAGAACAGGAACTTCTGAGGTGTGTATGTCCTGGTGAGCCTCTACCTTTTACAGGTGGTTGCAGTCTGGATACAGACACTTCAAACCTCATCTGAGGACAAAAACTACAAGAACAACATAAAAATGGAGAAAACATAGTTTCTAAACATGCAAGGTTTCAGGAGACGGCAGCACTGCAGAGGTGAAGACAGGCAGCTGTTTTAAATACACAAACACTTACATAGACATACACACACTCACAACAACAGAAGAGAAACAAAGAGAGAGAGAGAAAGTGGTTATCAAGCACATGAGGTGAGGACATGCAGCTTGGTGAGTCTGTCTGTCTGATTGTGAATTTCTTTGCAAAATAAAAAGCTCACAAATATATTGTAAGAACAGGCTTTCATTTTTTTTTAGTATATGCTGAATTAACAGTATAAAAGCTACTCTACCTGAATTTCACAAAAACATTAAATAAAATACAAGTTTTAAAGGAAAGGTTTTAATAAATGATTGTTTAAAAAAAAAAAACTAACCAAAGTAGAAGACAACTGTTTAGTCGAAAAGTGTTAAACATTCAAGATATTCTCGCTCATAAAAACTTATTTCATAATGTAAACTAGGACATGTAGAAAACTTTCATACTTACTGAAAGATATTTATTAACACTATCTAATTACCAGCATATTTTTCTGAGTGTTACTGAATATGTGTAGGCAGTAGGACGTTGGTGGTTGCCTAGGGGACAGAATGTCAGCTATAGTTTGTTTTAAATTCAGTTTCATTGCTGAAACTAAGAATCAACAGGCTGTAGAGGGAGACTTTAATTGCATTCAAATCCAAGATGGAAAAATCTGTGCAGATTTTGCATATATTAACCATTCATTGGAATAATCCAAGTATACAAACTAAATATCACAGGAGAGCTTATGAGGCCACAAACATCGACGAGGTCCAGTTCAGAGACACAGGTTTAGCAGAAGTGAAGCCTAGAGGACAGCTGGCAGCTGCACATGTCTGTCAGTACCCACCTGTCACAAAGAGCAGCCTTTTCATGCCTGACTCTGCATAACTGTAAGCGCTAAAAACTGTTAAATGATGAATAAAGAAATCATCATGTGCATAGTTGTTTTAAGGGACAAATAAACTAAACCCACAATTTCATTTCAACATTATGAGTAAACTAATGCAGGTATGAGCATCAGGCCTATGCTGTTGTTGTCTCATACTGTTATGTCCCTTGCTGTTAGCTTGTTAGCTTTCCTGTTTCTTGCTTTTTGCCTGTTGTTCCCTCTGATTTTTTTGTCTTCCAGCTGTTATTATCCAGACTTTGAATTCGTTATTTAATTTGTTTGTAAGGTGCAGATTAAAAATTTAGATTTATTTTTTAAAAAAAATCAGCATTTTTGAGGGTTCAATTATCAATATTTAAATCCGCCCTAAAGAAAACTTAGTAACTGTTTTATTTAACAGTATCTTGATCGTGTTAGCGCACTGGTAAAGTTTCAAATGTTTGCATTATGCTGCAGTCACACAAGGGAAAACAGTGACTGGTGACCACGGCACAACCGTGCGCAATGAACTTGCGATCTTATTGGAAATGGTTGCTGAGAAGAATGGAGTCACATTTCTGTCTTGAAAAACGTTGGTGTATCAAGAATTTAATAATATGCCAATAAGATGATTCCGTCTTTAATGATGATATTGTATTTAATTGTCAGTTTGACCTCAATCTGGGATGATAAGATGATTCACTGAGATAAACCTGTGAAAATTGCAAATCTGTTGTCTTTAAAACACACAGAAATTCAAATGAATTGCTTACATTCAGAGTCTAATCAGAACTCAGTTTTGAAACAAATAGTTGCGTAGTTGCTGCAGAACAGTAGTTTAACTTTATAATGACATAAGTGCACAGCAACCTTGTTTTAATAGGAATATAACCAGAAAAAAGACACTTGGAAACTAACTTAGATGAACCTCTTTTTGCAAAGAAACATGATACAGATGAGTTGCAATAATCGGCGTACACTGACTCAGACTGATTGCAACATGTCAACAATCTGCCTGCATTTCTACATTTAATGGGAAATATTTGTAATTCAGAAGTCTGTCTGACAGCATTTGGAAACACTTCATCTCCCACTAGGTGACCTGTGCCATCGCCTTGTCAGACACATTGAATGCTCATCCCCACCCAGAGACTGTCCATGCAACACGGTCTCTGGGTGGGGATGAGCACTACTTTTCATCAGTTAGCAAATGCGAAAAAAATTAAATGCAATCGGCAGTCAAACTAGATGCAAGAAGTATATCTCGTCTTTCCTTAGCTTTAGGTCCATTTAAATAGAAAAAGAAACAGTACATTTACAAAAAATGCGAGCTACACCACTCAGTTTTGGGGAGGAAGGACACAAGTTTATGTCAAAAATGTTTATTATCCATGGCTGTACAACAGAGGCAAAGAAATGATCCTTGATAGCCACATTTTTAACATGCTGACAGCAAAAATTGTTGTCTTTCATTTTTTAAAATTGTAAACAGAGAGTAAAGAATTTCAAATACACGTTGTCATGTAGAACAAATTAAAAACATGAAATGCATTCAATACCATGTGGCGAGATTGTGAATAAATTACATACTGTACATTTGCTCAAAATGAATGAAAACAAAATGCAGAATTAATGAGTGTCAAAGAAAATATGTTACTGTTACATTCATATTTAGCTCTCTGCCAGCAATGCAGCTTTTCACAGTTTTCAATGCACAGAAACAGAAACAAACATCTGAGGTACAACAAAAGACAAATTTTCTTCTGGTAGATCACATAACTGTATTTTTATACACAATACAGACCACAATATAATAAGCACACAATATACTGTATTGTCTGTATTTTTCAGAACAGCAATCAGTCCGAGGGGAAATGACTGACTGCTGGTTGCGAAGATCTTGCAGTCGTCTGGAGAATATTCATACCCAGGATTTTGATGACGTATGCATCAGCAGTGGCATGTTCTAATGAGGCAAACAAGCAAAATACAAGTCTGACACACTCTTCCACTGCTGTCTGTCACTTCCTTTCCTTTAATGTCAAATGCACCTCCTTGATCAAGAAGATTTTGCTGGTATCTGTCCTCCCATCTTCTGTAATGCAAGCTTCATTATTCCCCAACTTGAAAGAAAAAAGAAAGTTATTATTTTTTCATCTCTCACAGCGACCTCATGTGAAAAAAGGTAGCTGCAGGTTTAAATTTTCCTGTGAAGCTTGGAAACTCAAGAGGACCAACATTAAAATTTTCTAACGCTGCTGTTATTACCTGCAACCACTCAGATATCCACCAGAGGACAAGCAGTTCATTAAACCATCATCTTAACAATCTATCATGTTCAGACCGCCTGAGGAAGGAAAAGAAAAAAAAAGAAAAAAAAAAAAGAAAAAAAGGAAAAACTTCTACTCGCAGGCACTTAAGGACAGCAGGGAGGAAATGTCAGCCAAGAGGCAAATTAAATCTCATAGCTATTTGTTCTTACAAAGAAAATCAGGGGAGATTTAAATGTCGTTTGACAGGAAATGCACATGAGAAAGAGTCTCATCTCTGCGGCTGTTCAGTCATCAGCGATCACTGCAGAGAAGCTGCTTTTCCTTTTGCCCCCAGATGCAGAGAATGACCCCACCTTTAGAAGAACATTTTGGAGGATTAAACTCCAAGGATGAGCAATGTTTCTTACTCTGTTACTCTTTTTAAAGCAGGAAGCGAAAGATCCTTCGAATTGCTTTCAACTGCTGGACGCTAAAATGTTTCTATGATTCTGTTTTTCATACGTTATTCCCAAAAATAAATTCAGTTTTGTGCAAAATGTGTGTTGTTAAACCAAGATTAAATACTGACCTTACTCAGTTGTCAATGTCCGATATGTGGTTCTCTATCTGCAGTAAAAGAAATAAGATTGCTTTAAATCAGTCAAGAATTAATTTTTATAACTAGGCAGCAACATAGCCTTCTCTTTTCTAGCTCAATCCACAGTCATTAAAAAAAATGAAACACTTCCAGTTCTAAGTCTGAAATACACATCAGTACATATTTAAAAAATTAACTGGTTCGCACAAGTTCTGTTATTCATTTAACAAAAACCATAAACGTGAAAAAATGGATCCATGCTGCATTTTATTAACAGTTCAAGCTGCTGGTGGTGTAATGGTGTGGGGAATATCTTCTTGACACATTTAGTAACACCTGAGCATTGTTTCAATGACAAATAACACTCAGAGTATTGCTGCGGACCATGTGCATCCCTTCATGACCACAGTGTTCCCAGGAGGATGACGCACCATGTCACAAAGCTCAAAATGTCTTAAGCTGATTTCTTGAACATGGCAGTGAGTTCACTGTACTCAAATGGACTCCACAGTCATCAGAACCTGGTCAATACCTGAGGATCTTTCATGTCCTGATTTTTAAAACCTTAGAAATGGCTGTACTTTTTTTGTTTCGCAAATCTTTTTTTTCTTCTTTTTGTTTGTCCAAACCCTGAAAATGTGCATCAATTCACATCTCATCCATGTCCTCTGAGACACATTTTATACAGTGTGTTTTCACTAAATCAATATAGGGATTTGGGGGTTTTGTTTATTCTAAGCCTTTTGGCCACAGTATCTATTGGATTAACGCATATAAGCTTTAATGATTAACAGTAATCAATAGTTTAGTCTACTTGCAGAATGAAGCCAATAAACCACCCAACAGTGGGTCCAGATCTCATAAAACAGGAAGCAGGTATGATTATATAACCTTTCTTTAGTGTCAAAGTAAGGCAATAGTTTTGAGAAATAAAACTGTCACAGTAATAAAACTGGAAAGCAAATGTTCAGTTAGATGATTTATGATTTTTAAAGTAAAAATTGGTGATATGCTGCATGCATTACACTCTTTTACTGCATTACAGTAAATTAACACCACCCAAAAAGTTTCACAAGTGTATCCAGAGAGTGATGTAGTTAGTAGCAGATCAGTTTCAAACACTCTGTGAGAAACTTTGCTCCGATTTCATTCTGCACACGGCGAAGCGTCTGCAAACAGCAGCCCAACTTCACCGAGGAGCTGGAGGTGCATAGCTTGTCACCTGCAGCTCTTCATCTAACAGCTTAGTGTTGTTGCTCCGTCTTGTTCCGTTACTCCAGCTGTCTTGTTTCATAGATGAATGACAGCAGTAATTACTGAGGTAGCTGACAGATGTGTCCCATTTCTTGTAAATATCTTGTGAAAGTCAAGTCTTGTTTTGTCAGTTAAATTATTTTTAATGCTTGGTGGCATCAGAAGAAAATGTTTGGTTTGCCATGGCAGATTTCAATACAGCAGTTTTTCCAAGTATGTTGCCGTGGAAACTAAGTATAAACGCTCTCTTCATCAGTGATCGTGCGTTACCTCACTCAGCGATAGATAGTGACTTAAAAAAAAAAGTCTGGCACTTTTAACTGTATAATTAAATTATTTACTCTTTTATTAAAATAAACAATGCCTTCAAAGATTTATAAAACTTCTATGCCTGAGGCTTTGCGTATAACACAGAGAAGAAGTTTGCCTTCGAGTTCTTCTGGCAGATGGGCTCAGTACCACACATTTTATTCAATCTGAGGGAAAATTATAAGGGTCTCCTCCCAAACCTAAGTTCTGTTGCCTGAACCTGACCAAACTAAGAGTTTAAAAATGTAAAATACATTTCCGAAGACAAACTCCTCCCATTCAGGTTTGTCTGAGACAGGAAAGGAAAGCCAAAGTATTCACAGACACCGTTACGTGCTGCTGACTTTGGTGTTTTCATGTGATTTGTTCAGTTTCATGGCGGTTTGTGATAGAGACGACCTCGAATTATTTTGTCATTGATGATATTTATTACTTTGTAATACAATATTAATTCAAAACACATTAAGATTACGCTTTAAAACAACAGCTACTACTTTTCTTGGATGCCACAACAATGTGTCCCCACTTTGCAGCATGTATGTTGTTCAGACAGAGACAAAATACACCTCACTCAAAAATAACATAAAATAAAAAAATTGCCCTTCTGACTTCAACTAATTTAATTATATTTAATTTATTCATGTAATTTTGTTGCATAAGTACAATGTAAAATGTTACATTTAATGGGATCTGGTCAAACTAAACTTAATTGATTGATACACATTTAGTTTGTACCAGGCACATTATCTTTAATTATTAATTAATTAAATAAATTCAAATGTAATTTTAGATATATTTCAGAGTATTGTGTTGTGTTTATTGCGGGTGAAGAATCATTTTCTGAGTGTTTTTACTCATATAGTTTAGACTTTTCAAATCATGCTGATTGTCACAAAAGACAGCAAAACTTTGTATCCATCACCACGAACAACCTGATTACTTTTTCATGACCATTTCACCTTTTAGTTTTATAAGAATCCTGTATGACTCAAATGGTTCCATCTAAGGCAAAATTATTTATACAACAGAGTTGAATGTACATTATACTTACTGTTATTATTGGCATATTATGTCAGTGGAAAACATTTTCCGCATCATAAAATAGATAAACTACTATGCAAGAGTCTTGAAACACCCCTCATTTCTTTATATCTTGCTTGGGAGATGGGATGGGAAATGTCAAAATATACATGGATATACAGAAAAAGAGTTTTTATAATTTTGCTGTGCTTGAAAGTTGATATTTGGTGTGAGCACCTTTATTTTTCAACACAGCCTGAAGTCTCACAGACAGCTTTCATGTACTATTCCTGAAGTATTCTTCAGGAATAGTTCTCCAGGCTTCTTTAAGGACAATCAAAGTATTCTTTGAATGTTGGGTGCCTTTTATTCTGTTCTCTCTCAAAATGATCCCACACTGCTTCCAAAATGTTGAGGTCCAGGTTCTGGGAGGGGTGTGATTCATGACTGTGTTTCTCGTCAGCTACTATCGGCTTTTACGGCATTGACAGTGTATTTGGATCACTGTCGTGCTAAAAGAAAATGACATCAGCTGTGTTGCAGATGGTATTGGTGGATTGAAATTTGATGGTTCTGTTCTGCATTCATAGTTCCATGTAGACGCTCACCACTATACCTCTCTCCTGACCTCTGTGCATACTGGCAATGACTTACACTAATGATGACAACAATTTGGATTCATCAGTCTACAGGCCTTGTTGCCAACGATTTTCTGTCCTGTTCTTGTGTAATTTGGAAGCTAGGGAAGTACTGCCAATACTATGCCTCTACGCGGGGGCGGGGGGGAGTGGACTTTGAGTGTCCAAAGAAAAACTTTGAAGGACCTTCAGAAAGCCTGCACAAATATGAATCAAGTCCACTTTAAAAAATTACAAGAAAATCTGTAGGTAATTAGGACTTCTTGTGACTTTTGCAGACACGCACACACACACACAAACACACACACACACACACACACACACACACACACAAATATAAATCAAATAACTTCTTATTAATACTGGACATGGGTACTTGGCCTGCTCACCATGTCGCTTGTGCCTTCATCTTCAAAGTCGTCTTCACCACCGTCTGTCATCTCCCCTGCCTCAACCTCAGCCGTCCCCTCCACTTCCTCCCCCCCAGAGTGGTCTGCTGCATCACCATGGAGACACTCGCACACCTCCTCCTGCTTCCTCTGCATCTCTGGCAAAGGACATCAAGAGACAAAGACTGGCAGTTAACATCAGAGCATAATAGATTTATTGATTTTCTATCTTGTTTTGATAATAGAAGAACCTGTATTTCAGACAAGTCTCCGAACAAGCATTTAATATGTTCAGTATCATTCCGTCAACTCTCCTCAAAGGACGTTTGTGTGGCTTTTATTTCAGTACATGGCGGCCTCTCTCAGCATCTTCCCCATTTTTCTATGCATGCTCATCAGACAGGTCCTCCCCTCCTGGCTGTCAAATCTTACCGGCATCAGAGCGATGTTGCCTCTCTATCTTCTCAAGCCTTCCCAGCAGTGAGTCGATCTTGGTTTTGATTTGCGACAGTTCCTTTTTGATTGTTAGAAGCTGATCTGTCTTCACTGCAAGCATACATTAATAAAGTTAAAAAGCATAATTAATGGGATGTTCTACAAGAGACACTGTGACAGCAGCAGACTCTTCTCAACAGTCAAGTTCTTCACTGAAAATGTGGCACAACTGATGAAAAGCAGGAAATCTCACTGTGTTGCATTGAGGGGAGAATAATAATAAGCATGCGAGAGTTTGAACAGTACAGCAGCTGCTAAAGCCATAATCTCACTGTTGTTGCTACCAGCGAAAATGTTTCTTTCTTAGCCGTGTTTTACCTCAATTTTTGTAGAGGAAAGATCTGGCTCTTACTATTAGATTTACCACCTTGTTACTAGCTTAGATGATGAGAAAACAGCTGCCTGCTTGCTGTAAAACAATAGAAAGTGATGAGCAATATGATGCAGAAATGCTACACAGAGCAGAAAATAAAAAAAATAACCAAACAACTAGCTGAGACTCTGATCTAAGATTTATTCTGTATAATTTTGGTTTATTCCCAACATTTCTGGTGTGCTTACTTTTGTTTTAACACGAATAAAAACTCTGGTTTAAATGTGTTTCAATGCATCTCAAGAAAAGAAAAAAATTTACTGTTTATCCCAGTCATTCCTAAAGAGTGTGGCGGTGGTCTGCAGGAGGTCAAAGTTTCTCATGTACAAACGTGTAATTAGCTTGAAGCTACAATGGAACAGCTTAAATATTTGCATCAAAAAGGTCATCAGAACTAAAGAAAAGATGTGAGATTCAAATGATTTGTTTTTCTTTTCAAATGGCAAGGGAAAGGAAAGTGTTTAATGAAGATTCAGCCTCAACAAGCAAATCACCAGAAGATCAAAAGGAATCAGAGAAAACACATCAAGTCTTGTGTTTCAATCAGAGTTTTGATTAAAGGTTCAGTCGGCGCAGGTTTAAAATTTGGCCAAGACATCCTTAAGTTTGACAATGGCTGGCTTTGTCACCTGACTGAAGATTAATCAGCAATGATTGTTAAAATCAAATGATAATAAATGCCATAATAAAGTAATTTTTCAAGAAGAAAATATTTAAAACCTTCACTTTTCCCAGCTTTCAAATGTGACAATTTCCTGTGAATCTGTTTGGTTCGCTTAGGAAGTCATTATGGTCATTTTTTTCCTCCCCATTTTATTGCATTATTTGACAGTTTTTGCCTCAACAATCAAAATAGCTTGTACATTAACCTCTTATTAAAATCAAAGGTGGTGTTTTTAAAAAATTACTCATTTATTCAAAAGTAAATCGCATTCAACGACAGTTTTGACATGAAAATGATTCAGCATTTGGATATCACTACAGTTTTTCATCTCCAATGTGAGGATAAGCCACTTTTCTTTGTTTTGTATGAAAATCTCTTATTATTTTGGGGTTTTGGACAGTTTGGTGAAAAAACAAACAAACAAAGTACTGTAAATGTCAGTTTTGGCATCTTAAAAATTACAGTTTTTTTTTTTTTATGCACTCACTAGACACTTAATTAGGTACACCTTACTAGGACCAGGTTGGACCTCCTTGTGTCTTCAGAACTGCCTTCATTCTTCATGTTATTCAACAAAGACTCATTAAGATGCTGGAAAGATTCCTCAAAACCTTTGGCTCAACGCTGACATGATAGCATCACACAGTGCACACTGCAGATTTGTTGGGTGCACATTCATGATGCAAATCTCCCCCTGCATCGCATCCCAAAGGTGCTCTATTTGACTGCGATCTGGAGACTGTGCAGGACATTTGAGTACAGTGAACTCACTGTCTTGTTTAGGACACCCGTTTGAGAAGATTTGAGGTTTGTGACATGGCTTTATATCCTGCTACAACCAGCCATTAGACGATGGGTACACTGTGGTCAAAAAGGCACTGGGCATGGTCAATAACGATACTCAAGTAGTCTGTGGCATTTAAACAATGCCCAGTTGATATTAAGAGGCCCAAATTGAGCAAAGAAAATTTCCTCCACGCCTTGGGGGCGACAGTGGTTCAGGGGATTGGGAAGCTCATCTGTAACCGGAAGGTTGCCCTTTCGATCCCCCTGCTCTCTCTGTCCTGGTTGTTGTGTCCTTGGGCAAGCCACTTTACCCTACCGCCTACTGGTGTTGGCCAGAGGGGTCGATGGTGCAATATGGCAGCCTCGCTTCTGTCAGTCTGCCCCAGGGCAGCTGTGGCTACAACTGTAGCTTGCCTCCACCAGTGTGTGAATGTGAGAGTGAATGAATAGTGGGATTGTAAAGCGCTTTGGGTGCCTAGAAAAGTGCTATATAAATGCAATCCATTATTATTATTATTATTATTATGACAGCACCAGCCCGAACCATTAATTCAAAGCAGGATAGATCCATGCTTTGTAAAATTGTGAAATTCTGACCATACCATCCAAACTTCATTGCAGAAATTGAGATTCACCAGACCAGACAATGCTTTTTCAGTCTTTTATTATCTGGTTTTGCTCAGCTTATGTGAATTGTATCCTCAGTTTCCTGTAGTGCATCTGCTTCGAGGTTAGGCATGTTGTGTGCGGTTGTAATGTCGGCTTATTTGATTAACTGTTGTCTTCCTAATACCTCAAAGCAATCTGGTCATTCTCCTCAGTGCTCTGGCATCAACAAGGCATTTTCCACCAAAGGACTGTCTCTCACTCAATGTTTTCTCTTTTTCAGATTCTCTGTAAACCCTGGAGCTGGCTGTAGATCAGGAATTTCTGACATATTGAGATGGTTGGTCCCATGATGCCATGTTCAAAGTCACTAAAATCAGATTTCTTCCCTATTCTTAAATTTGGTTTGGTGAAGTTCAAAACCAATTTGTGAATTTGCTTGTAATTACATCTAATACAGTGCATATGTTCCTAATATAACAGATTTATTTTGACCATGTCATGTCTAAAATCTTTGAGTCGCTGCCATGTGATTGGCTGGCTAAATATTTGAGTTAAAGAGCAGTTGAACGGGTGTACCTAATGAAGTGTCCAGTGAGCGTATACTCTAATCAGTTCAAGAGGGACTATCAAGACTACTAATGAAAATAATCAGGAATTGCAGGCCTGACCTTTTTCGATTATTAACCTTTTTTTTGTTTCCAGAGCTTAGCATTTACACTTGCTGAGTACATTTCCATCATAATGGGCAGAAATGATACCCGCCAACATGTGTTCAAAGTTATGATAATAGGAAATGTTCTTTGTAGCGGCTGAATTTATTTTCTTTGCCATTAACTTGACTCAAACCCCAAAAATGGACATGGAGGTAAGTTCAAAACAAACAATCACATAAAAATCACATTTAGAAAACATCCTTTGGAAATCACAATATCCTTTAGAGATGGCAGGATACTATAGGAACAAAAAGGGACAAAGAAAGACCACCAAACATACGTTTAGGGCCAGTGATGGAAGAGCCGACATTGAGTGCTCGGGAGGAGGAAGAGGAGGAGGAGGAAGAGGAAGAGCAAGCCCTGACTGGAAAAGAGGATTTGGCTCTGCGTGTGGTTGGGACAACTAGCCGTGAGCGTTTGATGGGGATCACAGCTCGGGTCGGAGGCACAACGCGGCCGTGGTACTCAAACAGTCTGAAGACACATGAAGAATAAAGTTGTAGCAACAGAAATATTCCAAGAGTATTACAATGCAGAGAAATAACAAAACAAAAAAAGTGGGGATATAACTCTGTAATCACTATGGGAGTTTTTGTGGAGTTTTTTTCCCTTGTTTTTGGTCAGATGTTTTTATTCAGGCAGCAAGGAACACTTACAAAGCACCTAATAGACATGCTGCAAAAGATGTCTGAATGATAGAGGTACACACTGAACAATGCCACAGCAATTCAATCAAAGCCTGTTCCCAGTTGCCTTTGACATATCAAATTGCCAAAATAGCAATAATGACTCAAAGCTGAAGGATTCTGCTCTTGGGGATATTGCAAAGAAGAGGAAGTAAACAAACCAATGAAAATGTCAGAATGAAGATACATTCTGTGCCTTGCCAGCGCAAATGACCAGCCGGGGGACTATCTGACATTCAGTACCCGGCTATGCGGATAAAAGCATCATTAGTAAGCCCAACGGAGAGGAATAAAAACCTCCTCAATATGACATTCATTATGCCTGTGATAATGTAGTTACTTTGCCTCAGAAGGAAATGGGGCCATTCTGCTCAAAAATCATCTTTATTCAAGATGGGAAATGGGGAGAAAGGATGTGTATACTAAGGGCAAAATATCGGGAGGAAAGGGACTGGTTGAAAAAAGAAAAGTTGCAAATGACAAAGACGTGTGTTATTTACCAGTGAGCCAACGTTTTTTTTTTAAACATACCTACTGTAGAAGTCATCTCTGTAGTAGTCGTAGTCAAATTCATAGCCACTGTGGAAATAAAAGAGAACATTCCTATTTTACTTTGATTTTTGTGCACAAAAACATAAAACAATAAAGGAAGAAAATGACGGTGCAAATACATTTAGACTGAATTCTTTATTCAGTGTCCTAAAAGACTATTACTGGAAAATTCCTTCTTGTTAAGATTTGATGTGTGGTTTCTTAACTGAGCTGAGCACTGGAATCGAATTTCCTTTAATCCATTTAAAAAATGAAATGCACCAACAACAAGTTTGCCTCATTATGTTGCATTTCTTTCTTGGTTGCTATAGCGGTAAACTTACCAGATTCCCATCAAACTAGAAAGCAAGGTAATGCAGGCTATTTCTACAAACAACTGCTGACAACAGGAAGCTTCCATTCCCGGCTACAAATTACACTGTGATAAATCTGGCACAACAGGAGTGGCCTTAAGACTTCTGCCACGATATGCACGAGTTCCTGATGGTTGCATTTTGATTACTTTTCAAAAATTCAGGATAAAAGAAAGCAGGAATCAAAAGAGCTTGAGAGACTGTGGGCAGCTCAACACTGCTCACAGCTACACGGCTTACTCTTCCATTTTGGAAAAAGAAAGGAAGCAGCGACAGTAAAACTCGAACAAACTTGATAAATGTAGAGAAATTAAAGCACTGTCATTTACAATATTGTGCCTAACGAATTCATTTTCATGAGTATTTTCAATAACTGTGTGTGCGTGTGTGCGTGTGTGCGTGTGTGCGCGTGTGTGTGTGTGTGGGGACGGGTATTAACATCTTCATGTGGACCAAAAATTGGTAGTTTACTATACTTGTGGGGACAAACAGCCCTCGTGGGCTGTTTGAAGGCATTTTTGAGACTCGAAATGTGGTTTTTGTGTCAGGGTTACAATTAGGTTCTGATTAGTTTTAGGGTAAGAGTCAGGGTTAGGCATTCATTTTTGATGGTTAGGGTAAGCGGCTAGGGAAAGCATTATGTCAATGAGATGTCCCCACAAGGATATAAATACACACAGTGTGTGTGTGTGTGTGTGTGTGTGTGTGTTGCATAGTGCTGCCATCTTCCCGCCCCTGACACACAGGTCTGAGAGAGCGATCTCTTTTCTGGACTTGGAGGCAAAAATCAGGCACAAATGTTTGAATTCTTTTGCAAATTTAAAAAGAAGAAGAAAATCTGAGCTCTATAATGATGCAGGGCACTCTGTTCCCATTGCATTGCTCACTGTGATGTGAAGAGTATTTCATCTATTGTTACCCCAGCACCTCGGTGCAGCCTTCACATTAAAGTTGTGTGATTAGAGCGCCTGACTACCTAAAGGCGCACGGTTCTAATCAATTCACAAAAGGCTGAAACAAAGGAAATTTGTCCAGCTGCTAGCTGTCGTCTTCCTAAACCTCCCCTCCTGCCTTTTAATAAGCATCCCCACTGGCCAATGGCAAGAATACAGATGAAAATACTGTGGTTCATGACAGCTTCCTTCCTAATGTAACAGATTTGTGTTGCAGGATAGTTGTTAAGCTCGAAGTACACCTTTACAGCTATTGGGCTAGCAACCAATTAGTAGTAAAAGCAAGACAGCGCACTAGAATCGTCAACTATGATGAATAAGTAGCTCCCTTTACAGATACGATCTACTATGAAGATTGGATCTTTGACATGTTTCAGCACGTTTTACCCAGGCAACATGTTTGATGTAATCTCTTCAAAATCAGTCTGGCACATAAAACTGCTACAAAACCACAACATGACCATTTTACTTAACATACAAACATAAAACACGTGTTTTGTCAGATTTTATTAAATTTTAGTGAGATAGTTTAAATAGGTAGAATTTGTTATGTGTATGTTGTGTTCCTTCTCATTTTCAAATCCTCTAGTAAAGGAGTTCCCAAACTCTTGTTCTTATCTTATTATCTTTTAAATAACACATAATCATGCAAAAAAATAATACTAATAAACCTTTCATAGCCTCATGACTCAATACCAGGTTCTAAAATTATTTAAACACACCATCTCACTTATTTAACAACATGTTGAAGCAGTGTGAGAAAACCAAGGAACACCCAATGATTCATTTGCTTCAAGTTATTATAGCTTGTATAATAAGAGACTGTTGTAGATTTGCTGCTAGGCTTGATATGTGCATTACCCATATTCAACCAAGCTTTAGCCGTAGGACAGATGGCCTTACATTTGACTAAAACACTTTGGTATACAGAGGAGTTTATGGTAAACTCAGGGACTGCATTTTCAAACCAAGTCCAATTAACCACCCCTTCACTACGGTGCTTGACAGTTGGTATGAGGTGTTTGTGCTGATGGGTTTGGTTTTTACCAAACATGACACTGCATTATAGTCAAACATTGTCAGTTTGGTGTCATCTGTCTAAATGACATTGTCCTAGAAGTGGTTTGTTCACAAGATTTCCAGAACCAAGCAAACCAAAGCTGTGCTGCTGTTTTCTTTTTAGAGAGAAGACACTTTGTTGTGCAAACCTCCCAAACAAACCACACTTGTTCCATTTTGTATTGTGGTGAACTTTAACATTTCAATAAGCTAACTGAGTCGGAGATGTATCTTGTGGATTTTTTTGACAATCTTGAAAGCTCCAGACCAGCAAACTGTCAAAACCTCTGCTCTTATGGGGGCGCTCACACGTGCTGATTATCAGTTAATCAAGTGCATTTGATTAACAGCACCTGGCTGCTACTTACCCTTTTAATTCTGATTGAAGCACTAAGTGTGCACTACATTTTTCCAAAGAGTCCTGCCAAACCTGTCTGTTTCATACGACTGTGTAAGCTTTTAACAGAGGGTCTGCTGGGTTGATCCTGTTACTTTGGGACAGAATATAATATAGACAGAATTTGGTCATGTTTCCAGTCTGTGTCTTAAACTATGTAAATCATATTCAAAGCCCCCGCAGGAAGAGACATTTCCCAAAACTATTCCTTTAAAAGCCTGAATAAGGTGTTATTTTGTATTTTTATTATACTGCCAAGCAACTTTGTGTGGACTTTTTTTTTGTTTGTTTTGTTGTTGTTTCTTTCAACGAGATGACAAAAGAGCAAAGTGTGTAACAGCAACAGACAAAAAAATGGCACTAATAGCACAAGTAGGGAATTGGCTGTTTGTCCTTAAGAGCACAGCCTGCCAGAGAGGATCATAAACACATATTTTACAGACAGCAGAGGGAGAGGGTACAACAGAAAAAGTAGGTCAGGAAAGGAACATCCACCTGACACTCTAAAATAAGAAAAACATGTTTCACCTGTAGAGGGATGAGAGAGGCCTCTTGGAGCCCATCTTAGGCCTGTACGGTTTGGGCTCTCCAGCCATGTTGATATCTGGGGGAAAAAATGAGAGTTGAAGTCGTGGTGTGATAGAGAAGCAGTTTATAATATAAAGATCATCCACAACATACAGTTGGATCCACGTATATTTGGACAATTGCACCAATTTGTGTTGTTTTGCCTTTGTACACCATCACAGACAATACATTTTCAACTTCAGTTCAAGGGCTTTAACAAAAGAACTGCATTAATAGTTCAAGAGGCAAATGTTCAAAGGCAACACTTAAAGGTCCAGGTGAACACTTAAATCAAGAACACTCCCGAGGAGGTACACAGCAACACTAACACTGAGCAGTGCTGATTTTCTAACACTGGAATATTTCTAACATTTTGAGTTATTTTCCAGTGTTAGAAAATCAGCACTGCTCAGTGTTAGTCTTTGTTAATCTTCAAAACTGACTAGGTTACTTTTAAACATATAACACTGTCAAAAGTGTTAATTTAACACTCAACAGTGTTGTATTTAACACTCAGAGGTGTGGACCCATATAGACACTCTCCAGTGTTAATTTAACACTAGAGATTTTGCTGTGTAGGAGTATCACTGTCAAGGTCTACAATCAATAGAAGCCTTCATGAATAGGAGATGAATGCAGAACAAGGTGCAGACTACTGGTTAAACTCAGCAAGAAGGCCGGATTAGAATTTGCCAGAAAACATCTGAAAAAGCCTTTAGTTCTGGAAAAATATAATTTCTAAACTTGAGTGATGGGGCGACACAAGTATGACAGAGAGAAGCAGCTCATGATCGAAAGCATATTATCTGTCAGACATGGAGGAAATGTTACGGTGTGGGCATGTATGGCTGCCAGGGAAACCGAACGAAAGTGCTGGTTGATGTGACTGCTGGTAGAAGAAGCAAAATGTGCACGGGGCTGTACTCTCTGCTCACATTCAGCCAAATGCAGCCAAACTGCTCAGACAGTGCTTCATAGTGCAACTGGATAATGACCCAAAGCAAGCTGCACCCAAGAAACCCGAGAGTTTCTCAAGAGACAGAAATTGGATATTCTTCAATGACCAAGTCAGTCAGCTGATCCCAGTCCAACAGAGCATGCTTTTCAGCTACTGAAGACAAAACTGAAGGCAGAGACCCACAAATGAGCAGCTACTGAAGGTGGCTGCAGTAAAAGCCAAACAGAGCATCTGAAGCGAGAAAACACAGCAGCTGGTGTTTTTTATGAAAGTATAAAAAAATAATAATTATATCTAAAATTATTTTATCTTGTCCAACAGTTTTTTAAGCCTCTGAAGTGAGAGACTGTATAAAGACAGCTGCAATTTAAAAAAATGTTCAAGTGGGTTTTAATTAAAAACAACCAACATGATTTTTTCTGTCATTTAAGTTATTGTTTGGTTAATATCAATGCAAATATTGTAGCTATTTTCTCTGATAAAACATAACTTGATTTTCCAAGCACTGTAATTTTACCTAAATGTTACACAAAAAAATAGTTTTCTGCTTAGACTGGAAATATTCTACAGTGTGAAAAAAATAAATATTTATATTGTAATGAAGGACACCGATGCTTAGATCACAATATTATTTTTTATTTGAATATTTGCATGAACACATTTTAATCCTCTATATTCATATACATCTTATGACAGATGGAAGTAAATCTTCAATGTTTTAAGTGCTTATTTATGATGGTCATTCATGAGTCCAGCTTTTTTTTTCCCCTGGATGACCATAAACTTTTATTTTTATGAAACCAAAAGACTTCAAAGCAACTCACACCCAAAGCTTTTTAAAGAGTGGCACAAATAAAATTATGTTGCCAAGGAGACAATAGGATAATGGAAAATAAAGGGTAAACATATCTTCATATGTATACTGTAATAATTTTACAGTTATATTCTTATAAAAGCACTATACCTGCCTGACTCCAGGAGCTCTTTTTTAGCCTGTCCTGCAGAATACCACATCATACGATGTAGCACAGTCTTTATAAAGAGGCTCCCTGGGCATTTTCAAGCTCCTAAGAATTTTTGTTTAAAGGTTTGAACAAATTACAAACTGCATTTTTATGAGATTATCAGTGTGACAGTGTTTTCATTCAGAATTGCCATATTATGGGCCAGGGCTCATGTACTGTAGCAGTGTACATTCATCCTCACTGAACTAGACGTTCAGCAGAAACTGTGAATTTTAAAATTGTATGATCCTCACCCTCAGATCTCATGCATTAAAAGGAAGTTTATTTAAAATTTCTTAGCTGAATGGTCAAAGTGGGTTTTGAAGATGAAAGATGCTGTGAAAAGTGGGCCAACATCGTTTTAAATTAAAGAGCAGCAGTAAAAGTAAGAGGGTGGTTGCTAGCTAAAGCTAATTACGTCTCGTAGCATTTCTGAGTGCATGACCATATCAACGGGATCAAATAAAGAAAAGAGAGAGAGCGAGAGAGCGAGTGAGCGATGGTCAGTTTGTGTTTGTCATTAAAAACATTTATAACAGTCAGGATGTTATGGAGTATTCATTGCTACTTTACTGTTCCTGTTTCCTTATTAATGCAGTTATTTGATTTTATATGAAGAACAGGGATATAAAAGTGTAAACCTGCATGCTTTCTAGTGGCCAGGAGGTGGCGATCCAGGGGAAATGAAAAACAAATCGAGTTGTATAGAAGTCTATCAGAAAACAACCATCTAAGTCATGTTATTTATGATCTCCTTAAATGTTTTCCTGATTAATGTTTACTGTCTGCCTTTAACTTTAAGACTTCTGTAATAAAGCAGAACGTATATTTTTGTAAATTATGTAAATTATGGCCCCATTTAAGTAAAATAGACGATAAACAATGCCAGGCCTGCATTATAACTAGAGAGCTGCTGCCATATGAGCATTTGGCATTCTTAATTTGTAGGTCAGATTCAAATTCCTCAATTTAAGCTTTCCAAAAACAGCTGATGATGTCATAATAGCTACGTCCACCCTTTATATACAGTCTATATTTGGAAAAGAGCCACAAATCTTATCCCAAATGTTCTTATAGTTTAATTAGTTAATAGTTGAACAATGAAAATTCATCTTTTAAGACTTATCTATAGATTGTCTAGTGTATAACATGTAAAAACCCATTTGAAAAAGCCTTCCTCTATTTTCTGTTTTAATAGGTGTGAAATAGCAGCAATCTCATCAGAGATGAGGAAGTAGTGAAGAGCTTTTCTTAGTTTGAGCTGTCTGGGTGCCTATAGGGCTCTGTGTGATGAAACTAACCAGGTGAACTGGGGTACAAAACATTGATTCATTTAATGATTTCACTTCACTTCATTGTAACGCTCAAACAGACGGTGCATAGTTTGCAAGATTTTGTAAGAGCCTCGAAACAACCGAGACTGACTGTGCAAAAAAGGGACTTCAAGAAAGAAATCCCCTTCAAATGCATTAGCAGACAGCTGTGACTCATCTGCACGCACCTCATGACTACTGCCATGATTGACAGCCCCTTCTACCTGCCAAGAACGCCGGCGCATTAAACCCGGCTGGTATCATACCGCGTTTAGTCTGTCGGCTTTCCGATGTTGCTTCTGCTCAATCAGCCTCGAGTGCTGCTCAAGGTCATACACAAAAAACACTAACAAAAATCAAAACGCCACCTTCCCACGCATACACACAAATGAACACAGGGGTGAACCGACAAAGCAGCAACAGAGATCCCTTTCTGATGGATGAGTCACCCTTGAGTTGCAGAGATAAAACATCAGCTTTGGGGATCATGCAGCTGCAAGTGTCATGACTGGAGCTGGAGTCAAGTTGTTGTGCCTAAAGGGTTGCAGTCGCAGTTTTTTGGGCTTTTTCTTCCAGGGGTGGGGTAAGCATGAACTCTCTGCTGCAATATTAATGCACCAAGCTTATGAATTAAAGAATGGAAAATATCTCAGATAAATCCAAGCACTTCTCTCAGATTCACATTTTCACACAGAGTCCTGCAGCTGCAGATGTGTCTGGATCTTCCATCACATTGTCTACAGAATCACCATGGGTGCAATGGTTGGAGCCCAGACTGTCTCGCTCTTTCTCATTCTCTTGATTTCCTCCTTTCCTTCCTTGTTCTCCCTAATGGACTAATGGAGTGGGGGGATGTATCGCTAGCTCTCAGGTGCACAGGGACAGCTGTATCATTATCATTAGGACACAGGAAGACGTGAGGAATGGTTCGCACTGTAAAGCCTGCTCTTCTTTGGGCCCCTGCTAGAGTCATTAAAGAGAGAGTGGAGCACTAAAAAGCACTCTAAAATGAACACTGTCACCTCACAACACCCCTTCCCTCCACATCGCAACAGACACACATAGAGTCTCTGATTAATTACAGTCATTATACTAATCATATACAAAAGTCGCATGAATAAGTATATGTGTGCTTGCAGCCGAGACTTGTTTGTGCGTGTATTCATAAAAAGTTGAAGCGGGAGATAGAGGAGATAGAGCCTGTGTTGCTAAGCAATAGCCACTTAGGACTTGATTGATACTATAAACTGCATGCGGCATCGCATTGAAGGGGAATATAAAAATGTACTTTGCTGAAGCCATTATGTCCAGGTTGGCCACAAAAACCGATCACAGAGGTGAACTCAAAGTAGAAGAAAGTCTGTCTCAGACACTGTAAAAACACTGGCCGCCCTCTTAACTCCTGAGAGCATACTCCTATTGGCGCTGCTACAATGCAGAATGCACTGCTGTCAGAATATGATGAATAACGCACATCTACTCACTTTATCAAGTAAGCCTGTTCAAATGCTTTTTAAAGCAAATATCTAATCAGCTAGTCACGTAGCAAACACTTAAGGCATTCAGGCACGCAGACATGGTCAAAACAACCTACTGAAGCCCAACACAAGCATTAGAATGAGTATGGACAGTGATTTCAGTAAGTTGGTAAGTGTCATAGCTGAAATGGTTGATGCCAGAGAACTGCTTTGAGCTCACAGGAAGGCGACAATAACTAAAATACCAAAGGTATCCAGAAAACCTTCAAACAGATGGTCTACAGCAGCAAAAGACCACACAGTGCCATCAGTGTCAACAATTCACAAAGGCTCAGAATTGGGTGTAAACAACTTGAAAGCATTCTGCCTTGTATCAACAGTCCAGTAATGGTGTTAGGGATATTTTGTTGGCACACTTTGGGCCTCTCAGTATCAGTTGAGTATTGTTTTAAAACCACAACCTGCCTGAACATTGTTGCTAACCATGCTTATTTCTTTATGAAGAGTGTACCAGTCTTCTGACGGCTGCTTCAAACAGGACAATGTGCCTTTTCACAAAGCTCAGATTATCTCAACCTGGTTTCTTGAACATAACAATGCGTCCATTGTACTCAAATGGCTGCTATAGTCACAACATCTCAATCCAATAGAGCACCTTTTAAATTCCGAGGAATGTTTCCAGCACCCTGTTGCATCTGTCATGAAGAATTAAAGCTTTGAAGGCAAAAGGTTACAGTTACAGTTTTATTGTTCAGAAATATTTAGTTTCAGTGTTCATGTCATGGTTCACTGTGTGGCAGACAGGAAAAGGACCCCAGTGCAGGAGACGAGACTGACTTAAACTTGCAGCTTTATTGCTCTACTTCAGCAGAAACAAACAAAAAAACAAACAAATAAATCTCAAATCAGGCAGAAACTAGGAAATAACTAGGCACTTGGGAAGAGACTTGGAACAATCTGCAAACACAGCTAGAGGGGAGAACGCAACAAAGAACAGGAGGAGATGCATACAATATATAGACAGCAGGAGATACACAAGAAGGAACTAATGTAATAAAACAAGAACCAGGAAATAACAAAGTCACATTTACAAACACTTGAAACAGTCACACAGACAAAAATTTATAAAATTCTATATTTATTTTATTTTATTTTATATTTTTTAAATAACATTTTTTATAGCTTTTCTTTATGTTAGCTAGTTTAGTTACATTGTGTTTGGTTACAGAGTGTTTTTTAAAATTTTAATCTGGTTAAATAAATGTTTTCATTGGCTGTTTTTAGCTAACTAAAGCACTCAACGGATATTTTGTCGTTAAGTGCTCCAGTATGCTCACCAGCTAGTAACTTCAGCTGTCTGCTGAAACAACCAAAGACTTTTATACACTTCATAGGGAGGGTGATAATTATCAGCAGGCTGATAATTCTTATGTTCACCTCACATTTAGACACTGGTTCAAGTGTTAATAACAGAAGGACAAGGACATCTGCCAGGGCCAATGACACTATCTCACTATGTGTTAAAAAGTCATTCAGATCCACACAAAAAATTCATCAGACTTCTTCCTCTTCCTTTCCACTGCCTGTACAACAAGTCTCACAAAATATCAGCTTTATAGTCTTTGTGCGATTCTGCTAAAATACACAAACTGATAGTCAAATGGTACTGAAAGTATTACCTCCACAGAGCATCTGCATCCTTTCAGGAAGTAATACGACTACAAATAAAACTACCTCTGTGGATGCTACACAAGTATTTCCTAAACCTGAGCACTGCACAACAGCAGCTTCTCACTAATGTGTAACTGATATTCCCGGTTTACACTTTTTAAGACTTTAAAAATCTGGGAATTTCAGTACTAACATATTTACTTTTTTTGTGTAATTTGGTGCATTTTCTCTCATAAACTTCTCAACTAACCTCCCTCTTCTACAACTCCATATTAACATATCTACCTACAATGGTACGTCCTATTATTTACTGTGCAATGTGAAATATTCCAGCCATGTTTTTCTGTCTTACACAGTCAGTTTGTAAGTCACAGTCTCAAAAGCTGAAGTGGTGTTTTCACACTGTCTTCCTCTTCCTCGTCTGTGTAGAAGATGAAAGGGCCAATAGCCGACTTTACAAGACCTCATTTCAGCTCAGCGTCTCCTACAGAAAAGCTGCGACTGAGCTCAGTAACAGTTCTATCTATCCACAGTGGCTCCTTCAAGAATACAATCATCTGCACCTCAGGGGCCCTCTGACTCACTTTGGATTTATTCATATTAATGAGGCTGTGCTGAATTACCTATGAGTGCTTCGCCGTGCTACTGCTTGCATGCGTGTCTGTTTTAGTTAGATACTGATCCCTCAGCTCACAGTGCCCTTCGTAACTTTCCCCTCCGGAGACATGATAACTGGACTGGGCACAGACAAAGGGAGTCATAGCACAGGCTAAATCTGAATCAGACGAGCCTGCTTTTAAAAGTTTAAAAAAAAAAGGAAATGGATGCATAACCCCTCCGCTGCCTCTATTTAGCCAAGCGTAAGCTGAATCACAGAGCACTTGCAATTTTCCTCTTGAGTGAGGTTACTTTGATATGTGATAATACATTTGAAGAGACTGTACAAAGCAACTGAACATTTAACACTGCCGTCCTTCAGTGTTCTCGCTGCAAAAACAAAACAATTATGACAGAGGAGGTGAGTGCTGTAGTACTACAATATCACCTGAGAAAAGAAATGGGAGAAAACATTTCCTTCCTCAGCTAATGCCAAAACATAATCTTTTGGCAGGCAAACGATCAATTCTGGCACAGAACAAACTCCCATCTCTGCGGAGTCTACACGCATCCTGAGAGCAGGTGAGCGATATTTGATTAAGAGATCATCCAGGCACCTGCATGAATACAAATGTACCACTAAGAGACATCCTGCAAGACAGCGGCCGCAGATTCAATCTAGGCTGTGTTCTCGCGCCCTGTAAATCTGACAGAGTAGACTTGAATAATCTCCGATCACAGCTCATCGGCACAGGCAGCTCTTTTTCTTTTTGCGACACCTGAAAATGCATTTTCTCAAATGGAGCAGGGTGACTGAAAGGTTGAAAGAGAAGACACGGCGAATGTGCCGCTGGGCGTTTGACTGCTCACACATGCGGACATCATCATCTCTGGTTCACATAATTATATTTAGAGGATTATATATTGTCCTAGAAATAATACCAAGAAATGATGTTAATGTAATTTTCAGACCGTTTTAAGCCAGTTATCCAATAATATTAATATAAAAACAAAGACCTATTAATTCTTAAGGATATTCAGTCTGGAAGTTGATGACCTGATTACTGTAATAGAACGAGACTGCTACTGCTCACAATGAAAATGGAGCGTGATTTACAGTCGCAAGGGATGACAATGGGATTAGATCTGAACTGAATGTTATTACAAACCATCTATGTTCATGTTAGGCTACCTATATTGTAGACTACATCACACGATGCAATAAAACACTACTTCTCTCGATTTAACACACATTTATTCAATTTAGAGCTTTAGAGATTTCACAAGAAAAGTCTCTGACCTGAGTTGTGGATCACAGGGATAGTCAGATGTTCATAAATGAATCATCTGTGGTGGGAGCTTCTTGAGTGTTTTAACCGAGAAAGATTTCATGATGTTAAGCCGTACGAAGCGAAGCAGACTTAACAAGTTGCGGCATTTTAATTTGGAAAGGCTCAAAGCTTCTGCTGAATGGTCAGCCATGTTAAGGATATCAACCTGATCTTTCCGGGCGGATTTCGGATGCTGTCCTCTCACTGTGTCTGTGTGATTCCCCTTCCACTCTGCAGTCCAAGGACTGCGAGTGTGCGTTTGTCTGAATCTCTGTTTGGTGGACTAACGATGCTAAGTTTGAAAAGTTGGAGATAAAAAGAATAAATGGATGTGGTGAGAGTGCCATTTAAAGACAAACTCTACCCAGGCATCACATGCATTCTCCCATGGATTATACTAAGATACCAACAATCCTGCACACTCATATATTACAGTAGTAACTTGTCAATAACAAAGTATCAATACTTTAAAGTGTACCCTGCTTTATCATTTATTTACCACACCATAAATTACAGTAGATGACCTTAAAACTTTGCCTGGAAAGCCTAATCTCATCAGGCAGTGTGTAACAAGAAATCACCCACAAACAAGAAGTAGGAACTTTCTTTTGTACAGTTGGACTCTTTTTTGCAACCACAGAAGTCGCCCCCTGCTGGTCAATACTGGCCTCTCTTTTCAGACCAGGAGGCTACATCCTATCTTTTGTATATTTATGACACCCAAATGTTTGCTCTGCTGTTAATACTTTGTTTCAGCCTGTAAACGTTTACCTGAACACCAGGTTTCAGGAGTATTTGCCTTTTGTGTCTACCATTTCCTGAGTTCTGGCAATTCAATCAATGCTAGTTTAAAAAAAAGCACATCTCCATGATTTGACAGTGTGGATGTGTTGTGACAGGCAAGATACTGAAAACGTGTGTACTGCAAAACACAGAAATCGGTGCTGTGTGAACTCATTTTTGAAGGGCTCAGGTGTGACTGATGTTCATTTATATGTAAAAGTCCAGCAGCGTTGATAAAACCATCAAAGCCGGCAAAGAATCTGAAGGTAAACTGATCAGAGATATAAACTGAATCATCTACTGCATTAACATATTCTTAGTATGTATGCAGACATAACACTAAAGCAGTGAATCCTTTCCTCAATACACCTAGGACGTCTCGGTTAATATCTTGAGGTACAAGTTGTTGATGATGATGACATGTATACCTTTCTACTCGTGTTCTGAAAAATATCGCCATTCCTATAAACACACACAAAAAAACAATGCCATGCACTCTCAATAGCATGCCAAAGCATCAGGTGAGGAAGCTCATCTGTAACCGAAGGTCGCCTTATCGATCCCCGGGCTCTCTGTCCTGGTCATTGTGTCCTTGGGCAAGACACTTTACCCTATGGCCTACTGGTGTTGGCCAGAGGGGCCGATGGCGCAATATGGCAGCCTCGCTTCTGTTAGTCTGCCCCAGGGCAGCTGTGGCTACAACTGTAACTTGCCTCCACCAGTGTGTGAATGTGAGAGTGAAAGAATAGTGGCATTGTAAAGCGCTTTGGGTGCCTTGAAAAGCGCTATATAAATCCAATCCATTATTATTATTATTGTACTCTTCATTGAAAAATCATTTAAAGGAACCTGATAGTTTGTATTTAGCTGTTAATAATTTAGAGCTTCATGCCGTCCAGGTGTAGCACCTGTAGTGTATGCTACTACACGTCGCAGCGATGCAGCAGCTGTGACAGGTCTGACTGATGGTAATATGCACACATTGATTAGCACAAGGCTCGTGACTCTGTGAAACAAAATGTAATAGGCTGTAATTGTATTTAGTGTGTCCATTATTCTACTGCAACAGCTAGTATTCTGCCAGTGTGGACACAGGCTGTTTTTCTTGTTGTCACAGCTCTGTGTGACATTATGTGTATAGAATCAAATGTGTATAAAGTGTTCTCTCCTCCCTGCACTTGATTAAAAGTAACAGTTGTTCAATATTTACCAGCTCCGAGTTGAAAATGATCAGCCGAGTTTCACTTGTAAGGACGGAGCAATGCAGACGGACCAGCTCACAACGTCACGCACTGTGACAGGGATTCAATGCAGTACTATGAATGAAGCTGTAACTCCGCTTTTTTGTTAGATCTGTGACCAGGTAATTACTGGAAGATATCTTTTATCTCAAAATTCCCTGTAAGTCGCTTTGATTTAGCTCATTCTTACTAATAGGAATTTGAAATAGCTTGTTATATATGTTTCAATGTGAAGTCAAACGCAGTTAGAGTGAATTTAAGATTGGACTGCTTTAATGAGCTACTGACATATATGAATCATCCTGTCAATATCAAATACTTTAGTCTTAACCTGCTTGCAGGACTCCCACCCAAGAAGTGTACTGTAATTAATCTGTCAGCTCTCTTTGAACTGCATGGCTCCGTCTAACCATGTAGTTATTCCAATATGGATGAAAACCTCGGGGCTTAGACAGTTTTTGTTGTGGGGATACGGGGATTAATCGCTCAACAGCTTGTCCTTCCTTAATGAAATCCGTGTACTTTACTCTTTTGCCCTTTTCAGGAAAATGGTTTCCTGGCAGTGCATAAATTTGGCAGCCTGTCTTCAAGCTCCCGAGCATCTAATGAAATTATTTGACCTGCTGATCTATGAGTCATTTAGAAGAATGTGATGTTAGGCCATTGAACTTCCAAGTTGACTGGACTCTAAATATCACATTGGCGATATAACTATTAGTAGGCGGATGTTCGTAAGCACAAAAGGCAACATTCTGATGCCACTGTTGTACCTCCCAACATTGGTATGTGTTAATTTTTTTTGCATTAAAACATAATGAGCATACAGCTGTAGCCTGAGGTAAAGATAATTTAAGAGTCTTTCATCTCTCCTGAGCTGCACTCCTGCACTAATGCACTTTCCTCCTTTTCCAGTTTGGCATTTTTTTTTCCTATGATGTAACTACGTGGCTCTCAAGTGCAACACTTTGAAACACTTTAACCCCTGGAGCCGGTCCATCACTTCCACATAAGCACATGCTTGTTAATCTGTGCAAGCAGCTGGAAAACAAAGCGGCAGCTGCAACGTGCTTGAAACTACTTGAACATCTGCTCCAAAACTTGTGTACTTCATTCAAAGGTGGACTGTAGACAAAACCACCTGCCTAAACTAATACAAGCACACAAACCTCCTGTGAGACATCTTTAGCATACATGAATTGTCACCAACTCTGTGATGAGCTACTTTGATAATTCATTGTTGAAACCAGTAGGTCCCAACATGTTGGTACTCATCCTCCAATAAAAGGACAAAGTTTAATCAGACAAGCGATGTGGAGGTTATTTGTATTTGAAAGGAGAACAATTTTTGTGACATTTTCCTCCTTCGCAAGCTAATAAAAGGTTAAAAACCACTGGCTTAATCACATTTAAGCCCAAATAGAAATACAAAAATTCACATTCAAATTTACTGCATGGGTTGATTTTATGTAATAGTAGTGAGTTAGATTTCTTTAAAATAGGAAATATCACAATAATAATACTAAAGTTAATGATGCGGTGCCATTTAGCCGCTTCAATTTCAGAGTCCTGATGCACCAGAGCCTTACGTGACGTTACAAACTCGGGGCTGTGCGTGTGTGAATGAGCATGTCTGCTGAGAAAGCCCTGCTGCTGACAAAAATAACGCTCAGTTGCGGGGCACGTTTAATTAATTTCAATAAAATATTGATAGGAGAGTTAGAAACGCAAACTGCAGCCTTTTATAAATAATTGATGACGATTATCAGTTAGTACATATAGAGCTTGGTACATGAGGTTCATTAATGTTATAAATTATTCATGCACCCACAAATTTGCAAAGATGGACCCGCAGCACTCAGCCTCGAACGCGCACAGGTGCGCGCACACCTGGAGCTGCGAGCCACTGAGCAGCTCCAGAGAAGACGTCTTACTCGTATAACCGCACTCTTAATTTGTCTCCAGCGACAGTAAAATTAAATTAGATCCCGCATCCTCAGAAATCTCCAAGCCCTCTGAAAAGCAACGAAACAGGAAGAGGATCTTTTGCTGTATGAAGTGCTTAAATGACTCTGAGATGTTGATTCTGCGCGATTTAGTTACAGTGCGACAGCCCACGCTGTGAGATCAAGCGAGTTGTTCGAAAAGGTGCATCCACTCATTAAAATACTGAGGATGGAAAAGCAGTGGTTACAAACTTTAATCCGAAAAGTGCCTCAAATAAACACATTTCCAGTTACTTAGTTTCTCACTTCCAGTTGAACAACTTTTTAATCATTTACACGACTAAAACAAAAACCACAATCTTCCTATACGTTCTGCACCAGATGTTTAAAGTGCCAGTAATGACCTCCTCATACTCACATCTCTGATTGCGACGCCTGCCTTTGTACATGGTCATGACGAGCGTGGAAACAAAACGGGTGATGCTGTGGCTGAGCCGACTTTGCCTCCTCTTTCTCCTAAAAACCAGACAGACTGCCGGAGCACCTCCAGACTCCGAGCAGAGCTGAGCGGAGCCGCTCTGGACCGTACCATTAATCCACCTATTCCAGGGGGAGCCATAGACGCAAACGCTCCGCTATGCTCCAATAGCAAAAGCACAGAAGGGGAAGTAAAAATCCTGCTCTCACGTCTTGGCGCGGTTTATTTGCTGAGAATTAAAATGCGTTAATTATAATGATTATCTAAGGATGGCAGAAAAAAATACTGGCTACTCTCCCCTTAAAGTTTTGCCTAATAGAAGTTGTTGTAATATCTGGTATTTTTTGTGGAGCCCCTGAAGCAAAAAAAAAAAAAAAAAATCTTGAAGAAGCTGTATGACTCCAGTAGATAAGTCTTCCAATGTTTTATATATTTTGCCCATGGCTACATTCAAAGTTTCTCCATTCCTTGACCAGACGGAGTGAGTCCCCTTGTCCTCAAGACCTGTGCCCCCCAGCTGTGTGGAGTCTTTCATAAACTGTTTATGCTGAGTCTGAGTCTGCAGAGGGTCCCGGTGATGTGGAAGACATCATGCCTCGTCCCTGTACCAAAGACGCCACGTCCCAGTGGCCCCCAGGATTACAGGCCCGTGGCACTGACCTCCACATCATGAAGACCCTGGAAAGGCTCATCCTGGACCAGCTGCGACCCATAGTAAGACCACATCTGGATCCCCTTCAGTTCGCTTATCAGCCTCGTCTCGGAACTGAGGACGCCATCATCTACCTGCTCAATCGTGTCTACACCCATCTGGACCAGCCGGCGAGCACTGTGAGGGTCATGTTTTTTGACTTTTCCAGTGCTTTCAACACCATCAGGCCGACCCTCCTGGGTGATAAGTTAGCAGCGATGCAGGTGGATGCTTCTCTGGTGTCCTGGATTGTTGATTACCTGACAGGAAGACCACAATATGTACGTCTCCCACAGTGTGTGTCTGACAAGGTGATCAGCAACACAGGGGCACCACAGGGGACGTCCTCTCCCCCTTCCTCTTCACCCTCTACACCACAGACTTCAGCCACTGCACAGAGACCTGCATCTTCAGAAGTTTTCGATGCTCTGCGGTGGTTGGATGCATCAGCAGGGGATGATGAGACAAGTACCGGGCTGTGGTTGACTCCTTCTGTCACGTGGTGATGAGCAGAATCATCTGCAGCTCAACGTGGCAAAACCAAGGAATCTGATGTGGACTTCAGGAAGACCAGGAAACACTTGACCCTGTTTCAATCCAGGGGTCGAGTGTTGACATCGTGGAGGACTATAAATACCTTGGAGTACACATTGACAATAAACTGGACTGGCTAAAAACACCACAGCACTTTACAGGAAGGGCCAGAGTCGTCTCTATTTTTTGAGGCGACTGAGGTCCTTCAACATCTGCCAGAAAATGCTGAGGATTTTCTATGAGTCTGTTGTGGCCAGTGCGATCCTCTATGCTGTTGCATGCTGGGGAGCAGGCTGAGGGTCGCAGATGCCAACAGACTTAATAAACTAATCCGTAAGGCCAGCAATGTTGTGGGGATGGAGCTGGACCCCTCAAGGTGGTGTCGGAGAGGCGGATGCTGTCCAAGATAAAGACAATGTTGGATAACACCTCCCACCCACTCCATGACATGCTGGTCAGTCACAGGAGCACGTTCAGTGAGAGACTGAGATTACCGAAAAGCACCACTGAACGACACAGGAAATCATTCCTGCCTGTGGCCATCTCCCTGTACAACGCATCCACTTAACACACTGTTTGCTGCTACAACTACACATGTTTCTTTTTCTTTCTTTTTCAGCTATTTATTTATGAGTGACTTATGTATGTATGTATATATATGTATATATTGTACTATTCTTAGTTAGTGTATTGTCTGTCTTGTCTTAATGTTGGTTTATAATGGAGCACTGTAACAAAAAATAATTCCCCCAGGGATCAATAAAGTATTCTGATTCTGATTCTGAAAGTGTTGACCAAATTAACCGGGTTTTTGTCATTTTTCATTTCTCCTGTAATGTTTGAATATTTTCAAAAGATGCCACACATCATATTTCACTTACTTACTGGCCAAAATATGCTTTTGTTATTATTAGAAAATTTTTGTCTTATATTCTAATTTTCTGTTACATATAAACAGTTCCAGTGTTGGATGTTCTTATTAAACATGGTCAAAGTTTTCAAAAATTAGGTCAGTGTAGATGTGTTATCCCCATGAGACAGAAAAAGAGCTGGGGCTCTACTTTTTTCTACTTTCTACATAGCTACACTCACTTGCAGTTCAAACCTTCTCTTTTCATGGGGCAGCCAATAAGAAAAGGGTTGGCTTAAAGTGAGGGTGCCAGAAAGAGAGAGAGGGTTGACTGAGTGTCTGCCCCAACCCCCACTGTATGTTGAAAATCATTTATTTTGAACTATGCTGATCATGCAAAGCTGCTTCAGTAGAATCCACTTTAATCTAAGACTACTGAATCTAAAATAGCCATGATAGATGCAGAAAAATGTAACTGTCATGTCACAAACATGGCATGTTTAAAAGACTCTTTTCAAAGACTCCACAGATATGTCCTTAAAATATCTTCTTTGGTAATCTGACAGTTAATGATTGAATGGATGGATGGATGATTTGTTTTTCTACACATCAAAATAAATTAGGATAACATCAGTTTACATCCCCATTGCATTCACCATCTCATTATTTCCATCGTCTTTAAAGGTGAAATATTTCTCTACAGTGAATGGTAATCAAACAATTTAAAGGTTACACAGATTCTTCCTGACTTACAGGGTTCTCGTTGTTCTCAGTTTGATGGTCAGGAGATGAAATTCCATTTCATTTGCAACAACAGTTACCTCAAGGTGCTTTATAATGTGAGGTAAAGACCCCACACTAACATAGAGAAAACCCAGACAATCCGACGCCCCCCTATGAACAAGCACTTGGCAACAGTGGGAAGAGTCAGGCTGAGGGAGGGGCCGCCATCTGCTGCGCCAGGTCGGCGGTGAATAGACCCACTAGGGAAAAAGGGTGGGGTTACATAGACTAATGGGTGTCCATGAGACTCACAGGTGACCAATATGATTGATGCCGGGTGTATCAAATAGGCTTAGCCTTAAAAATCTTCATTTAAAAAAATAAAAATGAACATAAAATACTTGCATCCAATCTACAGTGTAGGCCTAATATAAAGCGAAAACAGGAGCACTGAGCAGCACTGTTCCAGTTTGCATAATCATGACCAGATGTAAATAAACATACATGTGTGATATTGTTATGTAAAAATTTCCTGGCAAGGGGAAACGTTTTGATAACTTTCTGGGTTCTTGATTTTAGCCGACCTGGTCTGTGACCTAGGAGATTTGAGCAGGCTTAGCTTGCATGCAGGTGAACAGCTCATGGCATTTGTCCAGATAGCCTTGAACTTTCGTCAAATTATGTTTCCACTTATTTTTCTTTTCTAAACAGTGCCCAGGAGAGAGAAACAGCACAGAAAAACTGACCTTTGCCCACATTAACCCAGACTGGGTCCCCAAAAGAGAAATGGGGTTGTATCAAACATAAAGCTGTAGGCAGTAAAAGCAAGACTAAAAGCTGAAAGATGCTGAATTGTGCGCTCACATGTGTGAGTCTGCACTTGTGAGCGGCCCTCTCTAACTCACTTAACCCAACAATGATATAAAAATGGTGATTGGTACAACAACAAAGATGCACACGTGTGTGCACTGTACACTCTAAATATAGACTTTTGCATTGTGTGAACACTTGCCCAGTCATAGATAATATGTTTAACATGTTTAATTACATACACACAGACTGTTGTATTCATTTTATTATTATATAATTTCAACTGTAAGAACTGTTAAGATCTTATCCTTAGTTCCATGATGCTTTATAGGTATAATGACTACATGCAAGCATAAAAAAAGGTCATTCTTTCTATTAATCACAGAATTTTAACCAATCTTTTTAGCAGAATAAACAAAACAAAATCTAATCACGGGGGTCACAAATGAACGATTCATTTGATATTTGAGCTACATCTTTAAAAAAATGTCCTGATTTTTCTGTCCTCTAAAGCCACAGAAATTTTCTGTTTGACCTCACTATTCAAATGGCATCCTGTCATAAAAGTAAATCAGCCTCCCATTGTCACTGTCTCTCATTCATCAATCAGGGTTTTTAATTCATTTTAAAGTGGATAGCCTGTGGACTTAAGAGACAGATTTAAAAAAAAAAAAAATCAGCAGTGTGTCTAAAGGAGCCGACTCCCCAGCTGTTGCAGCTCTTAGGCTTGGATGAAGATGAAGCCTTGTAATTGTGATATCTAATTACACTGACATGGGGTTTGCAGCTGTCTCGTGCAAAGCCTGAAGTCTTAATTGTTTCTTTGTTCGCACAAAAAAAAGACAAGAAACTAAAAGCTCGTGAAGAAAACAGGCTGAGTGAGACGATTTGTGGCTTCAAGTCGCCGAAATCAAACTCCAGTGTCATCAGCTATTGTCTCAATTTGACATCTCTTAAGAAAGAGTAAAAATACCGCTGTGTGACTTAAGTGGTGAAAATACTGCGTGACAACAACATATAATATATATATATATAATTGTGTTCTGGCATATTTTCAAAAAAGTGGCCTGAGGCTAATTTAGAAATAAACCACATAGAGTAAGGCGAAGAACTTTCTAACAAACAGAGAAAAATCTTTTTGTGGAATTTAATGATCCATAAATGGAAAAATGTGATTGGATATTCTGTGCAGGATGCATGCAGTCTTTCCCTTGCTGACTACAAATGAATGATACATGCTGAGGGACAGCATGAGATGTCCCAGTTTTGGTCTCAATACTATTCTCTCAGCACCATCTAGTGTTCATGCAGATGAGAAATTAATAAATGCATCAGCAGAGGCCAATAAACTGCTGCTATTGGAAAGAAAACAGAGGAACCTTTAGATAAAAATTTAAGCATTAATATATGAATGTCAATGTGGCCTCACAGCAAGAAGATCCTGAGTCCAGCTGGGGTCTTTCAGTGTGAAAGAGATAATATGTGTGAAAGACCCCAGCAGGTTCTTCCTATGTCTGCGTGGGTTATGTCTGGGTATTCCAGGATCTTCCTACAGCCCAGAGCCGTCCATCTTGTACCAATTGGTGACTAAGTGAATGCGAGCGTGAATGATTGTCTGTCTCTCTGTGTTAGCCCTGCAAAAGCCTGCCAACCTGTCCACTGTGCACCCCTATGACAGCTGCAATAGGATACCCCACTCATGCAACCCTGAACTGGATAAGCAGAAGAACATGAATCAATATAAATATCAAATTAGCAAAAGAAAAACAAACAGGCATCTAATCAATCCTCTGTATTGATTTTATGCCATTATTCTTGTGCGTATAACGACGTTTGTTCTCCTTTGTTATCTTTTTCGTTCCTGTGAAGCCCTTCAAAACGTACTATATAAATTGATTTTAAACTAAAGCAATCTCAAAGAAATGTTTCTCCTTGTGGGGTTATTTTTATTTAAGATGGAGTTTCAGTAAACAAGCCTACAATTAAACTATTACTAGTTAACTACTACAATGTAACACCTTTCCTGACTCAAACTCACAAGTGCAGAATTTATTATAGGACCATCCGCTCTTCTCAACTAAACGCCAGGATTTCACAGGTTTTACTGTAGTATCTATTTCAACCACAGGGAGGCACTCAAACACTACAAGACTGCTGTCACCCATGAACGCTCTCAAACACTATAAACCTAAGCAAGATGTGATCACACAAACACTGATTATGAAAAATGAATGTGGGAAATATCAGTACATCTGTGTCCAGATTTTATCCACAGAGACATTACAAGAAGGGAAGCTGAGTGAGTAAAAAAAGAAATGAAACCCTCCCCTATGACCAGCAGACATCTTCATCAGGGGCCCAAGAAGCGGTTGCGAGACGAAGACCGCATCAGGGTGATTGAATGTCACTTTTAGTCACATTTAACACTTTAAGTCATTGTATCTGCAATCCAGTCATGTCTGAAGAAATTAAAGCAGGTAAAGCAAGCACGTCAGTATCTCATTGCTATCAAATCTACTCATGCAAGGGGTGCTGTGGTACCTCAGCAGGCTGAGCTGCTCACTGCAGGATATACAGGTTTGATTCTGACCTTGTAACATTCCTGTCACATATCATACCTTCACACAGCTGCATTTTCTGTCATGCTTCAGTGAATATAATTTAATAAAAAAAAATGTTAAGGAAAATATCAAGCATTAATATCTTAGGCAGGCTGCAGATGCCTGTTCATGTTTAAAAGATAAGGTGTTTAGGGTTAAATTTCTTGGAAGAATAAAGGCAGAAGAGATTGCTTCCAAAGTAGGAAGAGACATTACTTTAGGCAACTACAGAGCACCTCAGACACTTACTACTGTGCATTGTTAATATACTGGATTTAATGTCGGTGTGTGTGTGTGTGTGTGTGTGTGTGTGTGTGTGTGTGTGTGTATGCATCTGTGTGTGTGTGTGTGTGTGTGTGTGTGTGCATGCGCGCACAGATGGTCAGACAATCAAGAGCAGCCAGTGGAGCCTCAGTATGGCACACTAAGCAAAGTAGTATTTCACTTTGGCTGCTGTATGAAGCTCAGATGACGTGTTGACCCGAGATCTTCTCTAGACACTCTTTCTGTGTGTTTCTCAGAGAATACAACTGTGTCAGCATGCATAACAATGAGGCGAGCTTCTTTTAGCAGAGCAAAGGGGACATGTGGTTTTGTGCTGACATCACTGTGAATATGTCTGTGTTGTGGCAAAGTGAAACAGAGTGGTGTTTATGACTATGACTGTTTTTCTTGGCACTAACTGGGTCTTATGAATGCAGTGATGAGCAGCTTTTATTAGAGATCTTATTATACCCCCAATTTCTGGCCTACATTTAGAGCTAAAATGTTGATTTACACCAGAGTAAAAACTTTGATTGCTACTTAGACGAAGTGATTGATACCATTTTTTTCATGGTACATTTAACACAAAGCTAGAGCCAGCAGAGACAGGAAGATAGGGACACAGGAGGGATAGCTAGTTAAGCTAAAGCCAGCAGTCACTTAATTTGGAAAGAGAATTAAAATACTGAAGTCAGTGCCAAAAAAACCCCATGTTAAAATGCCCAACTTTGCAGCATTAAAAGCACATTTACAGCCTGGTACAAACAGTTTGGTCCTTTATGGATTGTTTAACACATCATAACAACTCTCAGGAGGGTAATTTATTTTTTTATAACTTATCCACCTGGACACTGAAGGTAGGAGCTTGGCTGGTTTGACAGGCAGATGCCTCAACACCTGGCAGCTGTGGTGGATCATCTAATTAGCAGCCTCACCTCTGCTAATTAGAGTCACTAAACTAAAACTTTCTACTTTGTCTGCACTGTTGGTGTCTTTTGGAGCGAATTTAGGAAGTAATCTGACACTTAATATTGGCTTGCTCTTTGGTGCATCCTTGTGCTTCAGTTTAGGTGAGTGAGATTCTAGTGTTTCATTAGTCTGTTAGTACTAAATAGCGGTTATGCATGTCTATAGATATCTTGCTGGCTAAGCTCATTAGCATTAACTAATAACTTTACTGCCTTGTACAACTACATGACAACTTCTAGCTAAAAGGAAGCTAACATAAAGACCACATCTATTTTTTTAAACACAATCTTTGCTGGAAAACTGTTTAAAACAGTTGATTGGGCTCTGAGCTGAAGCTAGCTGACAGATAGTCTAACTTAGCCATAAAGAGACTGTTCAAAGCTAGAATACTGCTATTTCTAAAATAGACCTATGGTCTTTATGTAGTTTTGTTTTGTTGTTTTTAGTTTTTTCAAAGAAAAATAGAGAGAAAATCAAAAGGAGCAAACCCTGGCTGGTCTGTCTTTATTTTATATTTGTTTCCTAAAGACACAGCTGGTTTGCCTGATAAGCTGACAGCTAGCAAGACATATAAGCAGGGATTTGACATTGGGTTTTCATTACTGAGCCTAAGGGTTCAGCTGACAAATGTCCTGCAAACACATAGGAGACATTGTGATACTTTTTCATATGTTGTCTGATAGTGAATTGATGCTAATCTCTGGTGCCCACCTATTACATTTCACTATACTCTTGACAATTTTTGAGTCTGAACAGCAACTTGAATTAATCATATGCAAACAACTTTGGCTTTTGTGGCATTTCTATTTTAACTATGATGTTAAAAAAAATCACAGTGCTTACTGTTTTTTCCAGTTTTACTAAATTAAGTATCCCTGAAATGTCTCTAATATTGTCTCTGCCTGAGACAGCTATTCACTTTGAAAAGTAAAGCCTTATAGCAAATGTTAGAAAGGGTTACTTTATCTGAGGAGCTGTCGGTTACCAAATTTAAGTTTTTATATTTTTACCTAACTGTGGTGAGCTCAGGTATTCTTTTAGTTAGTTGGTGGACTGCTTTGACTCTACAGTCCTCAGTTAGCATGTTAAAGTTCCTGACAGCACAATTAGAAAATAACTGGACAAGTGTGGCTCATTTGGAAGTGTTACTAGGAGAAAGTCTCTTCTCTCTAAAAGGAACAAGGCAGCAAGGCTTAGGCTTCCAGAGTCGCATCTGATAAAGACACAAGACTTGTACAAATGAGACCAAAAGTGGAGATGTTTGGCCATAATGCTCAGAGCCAGATTTGGCAAAAAACAAACACATCAGAATAAGCACCTTGTACCAACTGTCACGCACGGTGGTGGAGGGGTGATGATCTTGGCTTGTTTTGTAGTTACAGGACCTGGGTGCCTTGCAGACATTGAGTCGACCTGTATACCAAAGTATTATAGAGTCAAATGTGAGGCGAACCCATCTACCAGCTAAACCTTTGCCAGAACGAGGTCATGTAACAGGAAAATGATCCCAAGCACAGCAGCAAATGTAGAACAGAATAGCTGAAAAAGAAAAGTCCAGACCTCAACCTGATTGAAATGCAGCGGTGGGACCTTAAGCTGTGAATAAACGAATGGCCACAAATGCCAATGAACTGAAGCAATGCTGTAAAGAAGAGTGGGCCAAAATTCTTCCACAATGATGTAAGAGACTGATAAAGCCATACAGAAAATGGTTATTTCAAGTTATTGCTGCTAAAGGTGCTTCTACCAGCTATTCAATCATGGGGACTGAATAGAGGTCTGTGAAAACTCTTTCACAGGACTGTAAACTACAGAGTCTTGTTGATGTATAAATGCAAAGTTTGGTACAAACTAAAGGACAAAACCAGAAACTTGGTCTTTAAATTATAATGAACTGATAGATTGGGTAGTTCCAGTTAATCATTTCCAGAGAGGTCTGAGATCTGGAGGGTTCCTCACCATTAGACTTGTACTGATATCTTGGTGAGTACAATAATCATATTATATGAATAATCATCAAAAACACTCATGTGTGTGTGGTTTTTTTTTTTTTGTTTGTTTTTTAAAGGATACATTTTCATTACTGGCTCAGGCTGATAACTTGAGTGACAGTTTCACTAAAGAGATCAGTCATATAGTTACAATAATACCAGAACAGTTCTCAAGTCACGTAATTATGTGTAATAACTGTTAACCTTGCAATTTTACCACTGCCACATGTAATTTCATATCCAGAAATGCATGAAACTGGGAAAATATAAGGTGGAATTACAGATGTGACCCTGCAGCACTCTTATTCATATTTAATGAGAGAACAGGGCTTGGGGAGGACTTTTATTCTCTATGGAGGAGGCTGTGAGCCAATCAATAAGTAATATAAGGAAGACTTAGAGAGATCCACTGAATGCCTATGAGGACTGAGGCCTGAATGTATATACGAGCTCGCCTTGTGTCCTTCCCGCAGCATCTCCCTTTTTAACTTAGCTGATTAAGTAAAAACGTATTCTGTATCTCAGAAACTTCGCCGAGGCTATACTTCAGTTTATTAAATTATTTCATACTTTTTACAGATCAAATATAAGACTGACAACCAGATACAGTGCAGAACTTTTGACCATGAATGGTAAAAACCAAATGACAGCTCAAGGTCTTCCGGCATTATTGATTAAAAATAAGAGTTGATCATTTGTAAGCTGTTCAGGCTCCGTGAGGTTGAAACATAATTCTAGAAGCCCTTACACAGACCAAATCAATCATATTTTAAATCTTAAATTAAAACTGATTTTGTTTAGGTTTCTAAATAAACATTTATTATTGCTAGTTATTTTATTTAAAAAGGGAAAAAATGATCAAGTCTACTAGTTCATCTCAGAAAATGTAAATATCTGGATGGGTAAGCAGGAACAGATGGATTTATGTATGGAAACTTTCATATATTTTGGATTTATTCAATGTAAAGTGAAATATCAGGTCTTTCCTGTATTTGGCTTATAGATCATGAAAATCAGAACTCGGGCTTCTCAAATTGTGAAAATATCATACGAACATTTCCTAATATTCTGTAAAATATGTTCATTTTTATATTGAGTACTTGGTTGGGAGTCGATGCAGGATGGCATGGAGACAATCAGCTTGTGACACTGCTGAGTTGACACTGAAGCCCAGGTGGTTTTGATAGTAACAGGCCTAGGGAGCTGAATACAGTAATGACATGTCTAGCAAACAATTTGGTAATAGCTGTGGCATTGTGGGCAGGTACTAAGTCCTGGTGGAAAAGGCAATACACATCTTCCGGTAGACGACTATGTTGACTCTGGACTTGATAAAACACAGTGGACAAGCCATTCCAGCAGATTACATGGCACCCCAAATCAACCCAGATTTAGGATACTTTACACTGGTCTGGATTCTGTGCTCTCCACTACTCCTCCAGACTCTGGGACCTTGATTTCCAAATGAAATGAAAGAATGTACCTTCACCAGAAAAGAGGACTTTGGACTATTGAGCAATATTTCAGTTCTTTTTCTCCTTAGCCCAGACAAGATACTTCTGACACTGTCTCTGGTTCAGGAATAGCTTAATATCATAATAGCCCCTTTTCTAAATACCCCTGTGTGTGGTGGCTCTTGCACTGATACCAGCCTCAGTCCTTGTGAAGTTCTCTTGACAATCCACTGTTGCTTGTCCACCTTTTCCCATCATACTTTTTCCTTCCAGTTAATTTTAATACAGCACTCTGTGAACAGCCATCCTTTTCAGCAATAACCTGCTGTTGCTTACCTCGTTTGCATGAACTTCTATTATTGTTTCCCATGCTTTTCCACCAAGGTTATCCAAATTGACATCATTAAGATCATTTCCTTTAGTAAAAGTATAAATATACTACTATGAAATCGTTCATAACAAGAAAAAGTCTTTCAAAGATATAATGGAAAGACTCAAATTGCTGTACCGTATATGTCGTGTGCAAGTGACCTCTTTAGCATTTTATTGTGATTGATACATTATTGAGCAGTAAATGAGCCCTGCAGCAGGTCAAGTTGGAGCATTTTTCAATAACTATATTGTGTGCATATAACATTATAAGAGTAGTATCAGGATGGATTACTGAATAGGACTGCCAGGCACAGAGCCAGATCACATGGCCTTAGAGATTTCATTTGGCCAGAGCCCTGGTAAGACATGACTGTTAACATCTCTTGTTGGGCAGTCAATCAAACAACAAAGAGACACAAAAACCTCTTAAACAGCCACACTACTAAGAGGCACAGAACAAAAAAGTCACGATACAGATGAAAATGCCAACAGCTTTAAAGAAACACAAAATGTTTGCAGTCAAAGCAACGCGGTAAAAAAAAAAGAAGCACAGAGACAAAGATAAACCACCAGCAGGCTTTCAGTCTGGTTTTGCTGTTGTATAGCACGGATGCGGGCTTTCTGGATGAGAGTGCCCAGAAGTTTATTCTGTCATAATCAGATCTGTCAACAATAGCAGCTTAAGCTCAGAAGTAAATGTATTAAAGTGTATTGAGAGAATGTAGTAGATTGACTGCAAATCCAAACACTTATACAAGTACCTGAAAATTGTACAGTACAGTGTTGGAGTAAATAATCACGTTAGTTTCCTGCTCTGAATTTTCAGATCAATCTGACGAATAAAAGTGGCCATGTAAACTGAAAACTAGAAACTGCTGGTACACCAGCATCCCTGTCCACAGTGCAGCGAGATTTACATGTAGAGGGTGTCAATCAAGAAGGAAGCCCCTGCTCTAAAACCTTCGGCATTCCTCACTTCTGCTAAGAGGACATTAAAGATGTATGTTGTACAATCATTCCACTGTGGAAAAGGTTTAAAAAAAAATAACAATTAAAAGCCCCAAACTATTGTTGATCAGTGTATAAAAATTTCTGACCACAATTGTATGTCCTGACACACAGTGAAACTAGAACCAACTCCGAAGTATTGAAAGTATTTAAGCTGTAAACAAAGTTCTCTCTATTTATACTGCAAGTACTGAATATACTGCTTCAGTTGATCATATGTTCACTGTAGTATATGTGGAGTATAATGGAAAGTTTCACCTGTTCATGGATCAAAATTGTTGCTTACCAAGTGATTGTCCAGCAACGATCCTGGCGTTCTCTCCAGCCACGGCTGCCCGGGCATTCCTCTCGCTGGCGTACTGAACAAAGGCGTAGCCTTTGTGGACAGAACAGCCCACAATCTTGCCGTATTTGGCAAAGATGGCCTCAATGTCAGCCTTGGTTACCACGGCTGTGTTGAGGTTGCCGATGAAAACGCGAGAGTTGAGGGAGCGAGGATCATTCTTGTTGGTCACGTTGCTGGTCTGGGTCTTCCCAGTCATCCTATTCCTGCAGCAATGCCTGCAGGGAGACACAGTTGAACACTGCTCAGGAAGCCAGGAAGGTTAGATTGCAGAGGTTATACACAGAGAGTCAAACAGCGAGCAGCAGTGGGATGTAAACACTGGTCAGATCTGAGAGCATATGTTGTAAATAATTCCTCAGATTTTCTTTGTACAGGCTGAGAAACAAATCCCTTCCTAGTAAAACTGGGGTAAAAAGGCTTGCATGTTATCCTAAAGGCTTTTTGTAGACAAATCTTTAATGATTTTAGATTAGTCATATTCACGTATTTATTTATTTATTTATTTATTTATTTATTTTTAAAACTGCCACTTGTAAAAATTATAATACAGCATGTATTTGGTGTCATCTTTCCCTCCTGAGAAATTTTTATGATTAACCAAATGAGCAAAAGGACTGACAAAGAGGAAGACATTGATAGATAATAATTACAATAAATATCAAGCAAAGTTTAAATCAAACTCCAGGCACCATTGAACATAATTTTACAAAGCCAAACCTTGATTGCTGACATTTTTTTTTTCAATCATCTTTCAACTGTTTTCTCACTTAATCATTTAAAACATCAAAAAATAAAATAAGGTAAGAGAGAACTCTTTCCTGGTGTCTATTTTTTTTAGTTGATAAAACCCAACAATATTCAGTTTGCTGACATAAAACAAAGAAAAAAACAAGAAAATCTATAATTTAAAAAATGACTGACAGTAACTTTGGATTTACTCCGCTGCTTATATATTTTTAAACTAATTCCTTGATTGTGGAAGCAAAAATCAAAAACCCAATGAAAATGAAATACATTTAAAATGTCTGAACAGACTGATTTTGGTTATTTTTGCCTAAACTGCTATTTTAAAATTCTACATTATTTATTTCGAGTATTCAATGAATCACATGGTTACAGCTCATGAGTCGTTATGCTGCTTATGCTGTTATTATCCTTGTCTAAGTGTTCACTTGTACTTGTGCCTACCTCAGTGAGCATGGAGACTGAGACAGATTGCTGTCTGCAGGAGGGGAGAGGAACTCTGACACGGAGGCGGCTGTGATTCAGGCGTGTGAATCTGATAGATCTCACTATATATGTGAACTGTGTTCCCACATTTGAAAATAGCACATCACACTGAAGTCACAAGAATCCCCACTCACTGTTTTACCCTTTTCTTTTTTTTTTTTTCCTTTTGAGTCTCTTCTATATGCAGTGCCAGAGGTGGCCTTTATACTCCAACTGAGTATTTCACATTATAATCACTATGTTCATCTTTTTCACAGCGTTTCAAAAAGGAGAAAATGGAGTATTATATATTGTTACCGCTATGGTTGACACATTGTTTCTATATACATGTTCATGTGATAAATAAAGCACACCCTACTTATCAGCACATTAAAAAAGTCCTTAGCAAGTCTTAAAATTAGGTAAATATACCAACATTATTTATTTACATCCATTATTTATTTATTTACCAAAAACTAAGTGCAAATGCAGAAGTATGTTAATGTTCATGACAGTACGTTTACCTTGTTTGTAAAGGATGCCATGAGAAAGTGTCTTTTTTTTCTAAAAACAGCATGGCAACACAGCTTAGGATCACATTATACATGCCGCTTTGGTTGCTTTGCACATTGCTATTGATGTTGCATTCACTTGAATGATAGGTGTGAGGCCCCAGACATCAGCACTGGTATAGGAGGAGAAATCTAATCTTTTCAAACTTTTGCAATAACTCTCTCTGTATACACTGTGAATTCTGGGCTTGTACTGATATATCATTAAACTGGTGGTTTAAAAAATCGACACGACAAACTGGCTGTATCGCTAGCAACCAACATTCAAGGTGTAGGTAATTGGTGCACAACCGGCCAAAACAAGTTTGAAGCAATGGTGTAAATATGAGTGTGCCAAAATTCCTCCACCGCCATGTGACAGACTGATAAATTCATACAGAAAACAATTACTACATGCTAAAGCAGCTAAAGGTCATTCTACAAACTCAAACAAATAAATGACATGGTGTAACACGTTGTTGTATTTAGATTTTTTTTAACAAGCAAAAACACAGATTTTTTATTATATCCTGATAAACACCTGATAAAACCTTAGACTTGAGAGGTGTACTTTCTTTTTTTACATGACTGTATATGTACAAACTTGCTTTGTGTAAAAGGTACCAACCTCCCAGGTTATCAGCATTAAACTTGTAGTATGTCATTATATTTGCATCATAATATCACAAATGACATTTAACTGCATAACCACTACTTATGCTTAGGTTAAGTACTCTTTGAATGAAAGATTTATTTGAGTGCAGCATGGTATGTGAAAGCATGTGAATATTTTAACCACCAGAAGAAGAATTACTTTCAAACAGAAACCAGGTCAACAGAAATAAAGATAATTTAACTGGACTCCTAACATTAATTTGCATTTAAGCATAAAGCCAATAGGTCATCTAGAATTAATCTTAGGGCAATCCTTCTGTAAACATCAGCAGCACATCATGATCTTTTTACCTCTGTGGAGCCTGCACTGTTTGCTCCTATCATGCCACAGTCCTGGGAGACGAGCATAAAGATGTGCACCACAATAATCGGACACATCCACTTCAAGAGGAAGGAAGAAACTTTCAAGTTGTTTCTTCTTGGAATTCCCAGTTGGTGGTGGTCTTTGTTTGTGAGTGAGAGTGTGTAATGAGGCTTTCTTAACCCAGATTTCACAAAGTGTAGACACATTGCCATGCAGGATAAGCTCTCATGAGGCTATAAGGACAGAAGTGAGTCCCAGTGGTTAGCGCTGTTACAGCTACTCACAGAGAGTAGAGAGATTAATTATTAATACTAAGAATTATTTGACTAGATTTAGATATATATATATATATAGTCATCAATTAATTTACAATCTCTGTGGTTTAAGCTTCTTAATTGAGAGGGTGCTCTGGGTTGTTCTTGTGTTATGGAGCTTTAAAAAGTCTCATTAGTAGATTTTATTTCCTGTACTGAGTCAAGTTAGCTGTCTTTGTGCTAGGCTAAGCTAATCACCTGCTGGATGAGCGTCTTCTTCTAATTAAACACTAAAGCTAATGAATCTAAAAATCTCGTTTTATAGAATCTAAAATATTTACTGTTTTCTATATAGTACTTGCTAGCTGATGTGCCTCTTATGAATATATTTAATTGCTTGATTTTGCTGCACAGTGAAATCAAATGACCTGAATATAAAACATATACAAAAAGAGGTGCAGTTATATCCATAGGTATTTTCTCAGAAATATTTTCCCTGCTGGAGGTGGAGTGCGAGCATGTCGAGTGACAGTTACTCTAAACATCTGCACACATATACACCAACACAGACGCACTGACTGCAGTCAATCCTCTCTCAGGTTCCCCTCGCGTCACAGCTTCCCCCATCCTCCCCAACCGCTTCTTTACTTCCATCCTTTGCCTCCACCCACATATAATCCACTCTAAATCTCCTCTGCTGCTCTTTAAAAAAATCTCCTTTTGCACAACAGAGAAGAGTAGATGAATTAAAACTGGTGCAAGTCCCATATTACGGTAGTGCTGTGAGTTTGGAGTTAATTGACTTAATTATCAGTAGTGAGAGAGCAGGAAGCTGACACTCTATCCAATCAAACCTCAAATCCCATTCACTCCATCTCTACCTTTTGAATGGTATCGCACCCCCAACACCTTACCCAACCTGCGGAGTGACTGATGGATGTGGAGTGCACTGAATGGCCTCTTTGAGGCAAATGTACAGAGGTGAGGCCATTAGATGGAAGATAGTTGATTAAGCAGGAGAATATTTTAAATAGATTTAATAAGAGAAAATGTGATTCAGACAAATGCTGAGCACTGAATGAAAGAGGTGGCATTTGCTTATTAAATACTAGTTAAGCGGTTTAAATGCACAGTGCTGGAAAGACTACAGTAGTTTGTAAATAATTTTTTTTAGGTATTATATATTTATTCATTACATACAGTGGAGTGGGACATGCTAAATGGAATCTGCTGTTTCTTACATTTAATTAATGGACACTCAGCATTAACCCTACGATGTAACCTACGCCATAACAGATGCCATAATTGACATGCAGCTCCCTGGAAAATCGAGCTACACATCATGTTGATGCAGCCTACAACTATTGTGTTTGGCCTGTTCAGTACTGTCAATCCCTCCTGGGTTTCCAGATACTTCTTTCCCACAGTTTTTTTTCACTTATCAGTGGGAGAAAAATAATCATAGCTTCAATATAAGGATTCCAGGAGGCAGACGGTACGCAAAGGCATGAATACTCGTAACGACGTCGGTCAGTTACACCGTAGCACAAAGAAGATTCACCACAGAAATTTAAATCAGCCTGTACACATAAAGGAGTTTCCTTCCAAACAAACAGGAGAAATTCACTTTAGAAGTGTTTGCATCCACGAGCCTTAACAAATATGCAAAAGGTAATTTCTTTTTTTTTTCTTTTTTACCTGTGGTATTGTTCACAATCACATTAACTTGTTCGTTTGTAGTATTCTTGTGTATCAACACATTTCTACAGCAGAACAGTTTAAATCACTGCATCCACTCTTTAAAAAGACCTACAACTACACATCCCAAAAAGTTGATTCTGGATGTCCAGATAAGCAGAATCAACTTTTTGGGGTTTCCTCACCTAGATGATTAAGTATGCATCAAGACACTACAACTACACAATGTAAAGCCACTAAAAAGGTCAAAAAGAGCAAAAGGCAAAAACTGAACAATTATACATATTCTCTCTTAAAACAGAGAATGAGTTTTCAGTGATCACAAGATTAATCACATGTATTAATATGAGACAAAAGAGTCTTACATCTGCACCATCACTCATTCTTAAAAAAAAAAAAACTGCAGTGAGGATTTATTCTTTAAAAATAATTTTAGCTTTGGAGGTGGGAATGTCGCTTTGGTCCAGAAAATATTCCAGTAAACTACTGGAAGTACAGCCTTGAAATTATAATTAGCAGACTTTACAGCATGCATGGTTGTATTGTTTCAGAGTTAATGACATATTTTAGAGGGTACCTTATTATTTTATTATTTTATTTTCATGCAGTTTGAGGAGTCAGTATATGTGTTCATTATTGCTAAAATCCAACTGTTCCAATATACACTGAACTGTTAAAATATACATTAGAACCCAAATGATCCACACTTTATGCCATCCATCCATTTTCTTAGCCACTTATCCAATTCAGAATCGTAGGGAACCTGAAACCTCCACTGGGTAGAAGGTGGGGTACCCAGGGTAGAGCTATGGCCAATTTAGAAAGACCAGTTAAGCTAACATGGATGTCTTTGGACTGTAAGGGGGAGCTGGAGTACCCAGAAAGAACAAAACACCAACTTCACACATAAAAGCCTGTAGGCAGGTTCAAACCAGGAACCTTTTGGCAACTGTAACCACCTAACCACCGCACCATCCAAACCATAGATGTCCAAACTTTCATTAGATAATTGCATAGCAAGTGGCTAAGCTTTCCTACCTGAATATTAGAAGCTCACCGGACATCGAGAGTAACTTTGGGTTGAATATATGTTGTTCTCAAACTGCCATCTCTGTGACTAGAGGACATTCCCTCTATAGCTTGAGCCACAGCTGCTCAAACGTTAGCATCTAAGTAAGGTAATGAGCACGAAGACAAATGCCTGCCCAGCATCAGCAGGTTCTTCAAAGCCTGAGGGAACGGCATCGAGCAAAAACAGCTATATGGACCAGAAACGGTTGAAAACAGCAAATTGCTTCTTAAGTGTTTGTATGTCTGTTTCTGAATTTAAATCCTGGTGCAAAGTTGCTTGTAGACACAAGACATTACCTCGACTAATGGCTTGAAGTTTCTTACAATGTCTGCAAACTTGTCAAACTTCTATTAGCAGCTGACAGCATCAGATGGTCACTGAGCAACCGCTCAAGCGACGCTTTAAATAACCGCAGGCTGCATCTGGTACAAAAATACAACCACAGTCAGTCTAAGCAGGAGCTTTCAGTCTCCACATTTTTCACGTAGAGCATCACTCAGTTATCCTCAATTACATGTTTTTAATGAAAGTGATCACAGGAAAAAGGAGTAACATTATTCCTCTGGTTTTCAAAATGGAAAGAAAGAGACTTCAAAGGCCATTTACAATATTCATGAGGCTCTAAGATCCTCAAAGCCTTTTAAGAAGAAGCATGTGGCATAACTGCTGGCAAATGCTTGGTGGAAACGTCCCAGGCCAGGAAACACGCTCACATCGAATTCAAAGCAGTCTGATAGGCAAGACAGGAGGAGAGAGATGGTGCTGGATTCATCTTGGCATGCTTAACGCTCCTGAAATTAATGCAAAATTACATCTTCGTGCATCACCGGAGCTGTGAATACATCCAAACTCATCACTGGCATGTTTTTCCACACACAGACTTTGTTTTGTCTCTTAAAAGTCTTTCTTATAACACAGAAGTGAGTGTCTGACAGTGATGTTTTCCTTTCCTTTTTTTGTTCAGGGCTTCTACAGCATCCTCCCATGTTGCAGAGGTTCCAAGTGTAAGTATTTCATGGATCCTCTTTGGTCCTTTCACACTGACTGTCAGGGGCTTCAGAGCCTGAATTCTCCTGAGATAAAGAAGCGAGGAACTGGTGAAAGTAATCATTTTAGCACTTCCTCTCTCCCTGATCTCTCCTCACTGACTCACGCTCCTGTCTGAGGAAGAAAGATGAAAACTCCTCATCCGATATGACAAATACATATGGGATGTGAAAGATGCATTCAGGCCACACTCACTCCCCACTGTTTGAATGCTGCACTGCAACATTTTATCTTTAGCAAGTTGACAGCGCACAACCAAAAGCGACTAACCTCGACTCTCGTCAACAGAGGAAAGTTTAATTTGCAGACATCTTCATAGTCTGTCTGAACAGAGCCATCGACACACGTCGGTTCTGCTTTATCAGTAGGCAGGTGTTTTTCAGCTGTGTCTCATGTCTCTTGCTTGTAGTGCCTTTCTGGAAAAACGTGGCTGCTCAAGTGAAGAAAATATTGGTTTATAATAAGACACCTTTTCACCTTTTTGCCTCATTTCTTTGATGGACAGCCAAACACATTACGAGGGAAATACTGTGTACTGAAACCTAATTACGCTTTCATACAATCTAAATTTACAAACTGGGCACCAATGCAGCTATGGATTATTTCTTCTCTTTCTACTGTTTAACATGTGTAACGCAAACCATGAGGATCATCATGTAGATTAAAATAGATCAAACAAATGTTAATCAGCCATAAACAACAGGTAGGTTTAAGGTGTTTAAGATAGATCCCACCTGAGCGTATGTTTGATAAAGATGAAGCTGGAGGTTAGCTTAGCCAAGAGGCTAAACAGCAAGAGTACGGTATGTCTGGAGAATAGAAGTTCTTCAACCACCTCTAAACCTTTTATCAGGGGACCGGAGGTGTCAAACAGGGGTATTTAACATCATGGGCCACTGAACTCTCCTCTCAGTGTGAAAAACTTTGAATTTACTGCTGTAAAATAAATAAAAAAATTATTGTCAATCGTGAAAAAACAGAAATCTTTTCCAGGCAGGTTCTGGCCCCCAGGCCTTATGTTTGACATCCCTGCCTTATATTAACACTATATACCCTGAATGTTTAATGTGTAATAAGAACAATAAACACTATGGTGATACCAGGTTAATTGAGTTTTTCTCTTGACTGTTGTTCCGAATTTAACAGACATGAAGAATGAAGCATTCGTGTATTTTAATTCTTTCTTTGTTTTTTTTCATGCAGACGCGTAGCACTTTCCATGTTTCTGTTGTGAAGATGTGAGGATTTAACAAAATGGATGGATGGATGGATGGATTATTGAAAATGTTTCAATAATTTTGCTGAAATCACTCAGTTACTTGGTCTGTGGCTGTCACTCTCAGTCATGGGCCAGTAAAAAAGCTTAATTACACCAGCAAAACATCTCCAGACAAAAACAGGTTTAATTTTCAAAATTGAAAAACCTTGTTAAAATTGCATGAGGAGTGCATTGAATACAATCTTGTAATGAATTCAACTCAGAAAAACAGAAAAATATTTTGTTGAATATAAACTGATAACACTGTTGTATTTGTGAGTTCAGTATAAAGGTGCAATGAGCCGCTCTGTAACTTATAATAGAAAAACACAACAGATCAAAGTAACAATTGGATGATGATTAAAAACTATTTTAACTACTCATCATGTAGAGTAATGTAGATTAGTGAATGTTATTTATTAGGACTAAACCTAGTATTATGATTTATTAAATGTTATGCTGGAAACGGGCATTAATGATTAGTTTGAATGCAATAAACGAATCACATCTGGTTTGTAATTTCAATGTAATCGCCGCACATGAAAGGAAGTAACCACTTTCAATCTCAGCAAATGAAACTATCTGAAAACAACTTGACAGCACAGTAAGAGATGTGTTGTTCCAACGGAAAAATTTGTATTCCCCAATCGGTTGCTATACACTTTATTGGTAGTCCCACATTCATGGAGGCTTGAAAACCATTGGTAACCACCGACTTGTGTGCAAACACTCTACTCGTCAAGCAGCAATGAAACTGAAAAACCAGAAATGGAGAATGTCACCTTCAAAGTTGCACCATTTGAAATGTGGTAAGGCTGGGGAATACATTTTCCATAGCAAGCAGAGGTTGCCAGGGGGTCAACAGCTGATTACTAGACCTATATCTCTGAGGCTGTAGGGAGTGAGAATAATATACCTGAAGCTTATTAATCTAATTTATGTCTCCTTTGTTCAAAGACATGAGCATTACAAAGGAATCCGTTTTTATGATACGCCCGTTTTCTCCATTCTTTTGAATCACAGCCAAATGAGAAACTAAATGTGGACAGAAAAACATTTATAAACTATGCTGCTTCCATGTATGAGTTTTTTCCCCGTCCTCTCTTATGTGAGAATATACACAGCATGAGGTGTGAAGATTTATCAAAATGCTGGGGAAAATGCTGTTAAGAATCTCTCAGTGACCCACCAGCTTTTATTGTTACTGGGAGACTTTGGAGCAGGAATAATGACTGCAGCTGATAGGACCGCCGCAATTTTTCATTGTCTGTCACAGTCAAAGAAAGAGACGTCATCACTTTAAATGCACAAATTCCACAAAGGCACAATAATATGCTTAATCAAAAAATATACAATTAAATTTGCATGTGAGTGCAGAGTCAAATTGCATTAGTGCTAAATTAAATTTAATTGCAGAACATAATGAATTTAACTCAGACAAATGGTGAAAATCAGACAGAAAAAAAAGAGCATACCACAGACTTCTGAGCATTAACATAAGGTGACTGTGTAATAACAACACTATGTGGGCACCAGTGCCCTTTTTTAATAACCCTGTCTCACCCTCGTTCATTATTCCATGCTCCCTCTCAGCCATAAATTACTCGGCTAATGCCCCAACAGCAGCAGCTATTGCTGAATCATTCAAAGACCCCAATTAGCAATTAAGGACTTAATGAATAGAGGTCCTTGCTGGGCCGTTTTCCTCCCTGCCCAGAGGAGCCTGGTGGAATCTAATTTCTCCTGCAGGACTTGTACAGTAAATACTGGCTAACAGTGCAGAGGAAATAGAGAATAGCCCATTACTGCACACATATAACCAGAAACCTGCCCTCCAGTTTCGAGCCCTGTTTACTATGTAGCAGGAATTTCAGTTCTGCTGTGGATCTTAACAAGGAAGGATGACTGTCAGGCACTATTCTTATATTTTTTCCCTTCAGTTCACACCCCATTACCTTCTGCATAATACCTGTCTTGAGTTTGAATTGAAGAAGGAGAGGGGAAATGGCAACAAAAGGAGAGAGAAAGACAGAGGGGGGGGGGGTATAAAAGGAGGTGAGATGGAAGGAGAGAATGAGCGAACTTCAAAAAAGGAAGAAGGGAAAAAGACATTTGCAATGCCAATCATTTTCAAGGAGCTTAGAACTGGGCCTTGGACCGGAATATCAAAGATGGAAAATGCAGGCATACATCATGCGGTTGGTAGGTAGTGCTAGCTTATAAATTATTACTGCGACTCTATCCTTTTATATTACTATCCCATCAGCCTTTTATCGTTTACATATTTTTCATATATTTGATGAATTGACTTTTGAACTGCAAGGCTATGCTTTACTGTGCGAGAGTCCACAAGTATGCGAATATGTAGAGTTTCTCAAAGGAGAATACACTCTATTTTCCATCAGCTTTACCAGCCTCTTTATGGAGTCTCTGTGAAGCATGAAGACTGAGGGCACACGGTCACGTGCCTAAAATGAGCAGTGCCATAATCTGATTTGAGCAACCTATAGCGACGACAGCCGGGAGATAAAGCACAATGTGACCTGTACAGTGAGATGGGATGAAGTCATATCTCTGGAAGACATTTTATCTCGCATCTTACAATAATAGAAGTTCTGATTATCTCTGAAATCGGTGCAATTTAATAACATACCAGAAACGTGATCTGTGAGGTCAGTGTGTGTCTTTCACACTACTCTGTTTTGGGGTGATTTTGATGGTAAAAGCTGCTTACATATAGTCTCACTGATTCCACGGGGACATTGTTTTCAGGCATTTTTGCTTTACTGCATCGCTGTGCACCAATTCATTACATTCAAAGTATTCTTAAAATTTTACTTTCCGTCTTGTTGGGAGTCTACCCTGTTCTCATGAAAACAGAGGATTTCTCCTGCATTACTAATATGTGTATGTGAATGAATGACAGGGGGGGGAAAGACTCCACCTGCTGTTGCAGCAGGGGGAGTCCACACACAGCTCTGCTCGAGGGCATACGAACATATGCCATGCTTTCCCATATCTCTTGGCACGGACATATTTCTCCATTTCCTTAATTCTCCTCTTGTGTGAGTGCCAAATTTAGCTTCCTCTCCAGCAGGCTAAAGTAACTGGGTCACTAGAGCTGTGGGTAATTAGCAGATAACAAAATATGTTTCCGCTTTATGACACCAGAAGGGTGAAGACTGGGGGTTAAAAGGCATATTGAGGTAATAATTTGGGGCAGGAGTTGACACCCAGGGGGAAAGGTCAAACGTGAAAGTCAGAAATGGAGCAAATGAGTCGAAATATGCATGAGGCTGAGGGGGATGCAGATGATGTGGAGGTTCTTTTCCATGAATGTGAAAAACAGCACGACAAAGAGCTGATTATCATTTCATTTTAGGAAGAATTTGCAATTTAAATGAAAAAAAGGCTCTCTTCTGCTGCTAAACGTTACGTGCCGACAATGTTTTCAGTTTATTGTGCACAACAGATTTTGTAAGCAGAGTGACGGCATGGTGAATGCATGCTGTGTCACAAACACTAAATAGTGCTCATTTTAATGCAAATACACATCCACTGTGATGCAAGCAGGAAAGATTCAATTAAAAAAGAACAAAAACATTCGGGCAGGAGCCAGTTTTTCTCTCTTCGTGATCCTTCGCTTTCTGGTTTCTATATTTGTTGACAAAATTTAAAAAAAAAAAAAATCCCAATCCCAAACAAGAGTCGTGTGGGAAATGCTACATTTGTAAATATTACAGTTCTTATTTTGTGTTGGAGATGAAAATAAGGGGAAGAATGTTAATTAACATCCACCAGCCAATTTTTTTACGTAGACCTGGAAAGACTGTTCTGAGATTTTGGTGCATATGGACATGATAGCATCACACAGCTGCTGCAGATGTGTCAGCTGCACATCCATGATGCAAATCTCCCATCCCTGCACAAAGACGCTCTATTGGATTGAGATCTGGTGACTCTGGAGGTCGTGTGAGTACGGTGAACTCAACATCATGTTTGAGAAACCAGTTTGACAGGATGCAAGCCCTGTCACATTATGTATTCTTTTACAGGAAGCAACCATTAGAAGATGGGTACACTTTGGTCATATAGGGATGGACATGGTCACTGACAATACTCAGGTAGACTGTGCTGTTTAAATTATGCTCAGTTGCTACTAACGAGCCTAAAGTGTACCAAGAAATTATCCTCTGCACTGTTACGACACCACAAGCAGCCTGAACTGTTGCTACACGATGTTTCATGTTTTTACACAAAATATTGATACTTTTTTTTAATGCCTGGTCCCATCTGACCTGATTAGAGCCATGCATTAACAAACACCTGAACAGGTGTATTTGATAAAGTGGCCAGTGAGTGTCAGGTAGAGCATATTCCAGCTTTGTTTTGTTTTGTTTTTTACCTGTGGCTTTGAAATCTAACTACAGAAAAGACCAGTCTCACTTATACAACTACATAACAGCTTCTTTCAGCTCCTTTTTCACAAGGGGTTGCCAGCGGGAAGCTCTGCATATTTGATTTGGCAGATTTTTATGTTGCGTGGCCTTCCTGATGCAACTTCCAAGGGTTCTGTGTCTCCTCCTGGAATCCTTTGCTTTTTAGGCAAAAGTGTAGAACTCATAACTAATTTACTAAATTACCTGGGTGCTTTAGATCAGTTTCTGACAGTGAGTGTGCCTGAAATAAACCACATTTTTTTAGGTTTACAGTAATGATGGAGACCGTGCAACAGCTTGAGTCATTTATGAGTCATGTTCAAAGTGTGTGTCTTTTTAAAGGTTTTAAAGTGGCTGCTATCAAACACAATCAATTTTAAAACAGCTGAATTTCTTTTAGTATTTTTAGATTTACTAAGCCTGGAATTTCCCAAACTTTGAGCCTGGTATGCTGCTGATCTGCTTTTGGTCAAATACCCATTTCAGCTGTAAATTAATAGCAACAAATGGAGTCCTGTGCAGCTTTCACACCGACAGTCTGCATAGCCCCTTGGATGATGTATCCCTGATTGGTAATACTCGGCACGGCGGTATAATCTTTAGGTTTTGCATGCAGACAATACATGTTGTGGGATCAGTCGGTGGTTGGTTTTAATGGGATTTGTGATTAAGGTTCCTATCTAAGTGGATTCCTCAGAGGTGTGTTCAGAACACGATCTGATGCATTTTTTTTTTACCAGAGTTTGACTGTTTATTAAATTCTTGAGTAATTTTTGTGTGTAAAGTAGCAAAAAAAAATGTATCTGCATTTCTATCCTTAAAAACTAAAGGATATTCCAGTTTTAAAGATTTACTATAGTATAATGTGTATTCTACGAAAACATTTCAATGTTTTTAAGGTGAAAGAGCTTCTTTAATCTTCATCAAATAACGTTTTGGAGCAACAATAATATTTACTCCTTACCAAGAACCAATCTTCAAAATGCAGAGTAAAAACTGAAAACCATTGTATTTTGAATGGCACTGGACTCGATTATACATTGTTTGAAAGCACAAAGCCGCATGGCTCAAAGCGTGTGGTCATTTTAGGATACCAATACCACGGCAGCAAATAGTTTTATACTTGCACACGTAGCAAAATAGCAGCTTCTTTTTCTGTTTTATTGTCTGTGTGGCTGCAAACCTGTTAAATCTCAGTGTACTGAAGTTTATTTCCGCCAACAAAGTCCAACTCACAAAATGCTTTCTGCTTCTTCTTCTTTGGTAAAAAATGGTGGTGAATGTCATAGGGTTACTTCTGTTGGGGTTGGGTCAGAAAACGCTCTGGGAAAAGTATAAATGTTCCTGATGCTGGTAAAACAGAAATATCTACTCTGCTATACTTCTGTTTATTCTTAGTGCATAAGATTAGAGATTGAATTCTAAACACTAAAGAATAAAACACAGCAGAAATCATTAAAATAAGTTATCTCGTTAGGTTTTTAAAATTGGGCCGGCTACACTTGAGCTTCTTTAATGAAGCTGATGTTTAATGTTTGCTGAAGAAGTCTCAGTTAAGCTCTAGAGTAACTTAAAGGGCACAGTGTGTGCTTTTATAGTGCTGTTTATATTTTGTCAACACAAACAGCTCACTGTGGTCCCTTGAAAACACACACACACAAAAAAAGAAAATAATGTAATCTTAAATGTCAAGGTTCTGGCTTAATATCTCTAAATTTTGTGTTACTTCTGAGCAAGTCAAAATTTTGCGATACAAACATGAAATTTTGACCAAAACATTTTTGTATCAGTGGCATAAACAAACTTCCACAGATCACATGCAGTATGAGGGGGAATTAAAAGAATCAAGCCCACAAGGATGAGCCAAAATGTGCATTTTCTCTAGTGGACAATTCCTGGCTGTTAAAGTGAGTCGACCCATATAGACTCATGTTAAAATGTCCAAATTTCCATCATTAAAACGCACATTTACAGCCCAGTACCTCTATGGATAGTCTTACCCTTCACAAAAATGCCTGAAAGGGATTTAATTTTTTATAACTTATCCATCTGAACACTAGAATAAAAGGCTCTTTTAGTCACTTAACTGGACCACTGCACTCTGGCTGTGCTGTTGGTGCCTTTAGGAGCATTTTCATGGACAGATGACAAACATTACAGCTTCAATCGATTCAAAAAGTTTGTGCTTCAGTTTTGGTAAATGTAATCTTAGTATTTTAATGTTACTTTGCACTAATGATTAGATGTGAGTGTCTGCGCAATGCAGGGATGTAATTTATGAATACAGCTTGCTAACACCTAACAAAACAATCTGACATTAGCTGATAGCTTAGCACTCCACCCTTTCATCCAATCTGGCAAACATGCCAGCAAGGGCTAACGTCAAAGCTCCAAAATGCATATTTGAAAACCAGCTGTTGACATCTGTCTGTTTATCCTGTGTACAGTCAGTCAAAATGTCCAACTCTAAGCACTAAAAAGCATGTTTACACCCTGGTGCTGGCAATGGTTTTAGTGTCGAAAGCTGATATTCTCTTTTATAACAACAGAACAATGATCACCCTTGAATTTGTTAACAATTAAATTTAGGGGCGCAGTTGATTTGATTGAGAGGAGCACCGACACAGGCAGCTGCAGGCGATCTGCTAAGGCCTCAATTTGTGGTGTCAGTTCCTTCAGGAGCACATCACTGGAGTTATGTGATAAATAATAAGGCTGACTGTGAAATATGTGCTGTCTAACAGTTTTGCTCTCCGGTTTGGGAGAAATTATTTTATCAATCTGTTACTAATTAGCAGGTTTCTGTGTCTGCGTGATGCACCTGTGCAGTTTATGGGTGAGGATTCCAGGTGTTAACTTTGCACTCAATTCTCTCCTCTAAATATAGTCACTTCTGGGAACAGAAAACAAAGATGGCGTGGGTCATAAAACAAGATTTAATTCCCCAACATGTGAATCCAGAAACTAATTAATTCTGTTTCATATAAAGTATTAAATTAAACTTATACTTTAGATTCCTATATTGAAACGGTTTAAGAAATGCTCAAATGTTTAATTTAAACTACTTTCCCTGTTGATAAAACACAAAATGATAATTATCCTTTCTTAGGCTTTTGAATGTGAGGTGCAGAGCTTGAAATAGCTGAGAATAAGACGTCTGCGGTGGAGAGGGCAGGGGTTAGTGAGTAGAGACGCTCCAGACTTCCAGGCAAGAATCATCTCGCTCCAGCTGCCAAAGGAATAAAGTGTTGGGAGCTGTCCATGGTGCTGAAATCAACCACTATCTCTGTGCACAGGGAATAAAAGGAACTGGCCGTGATGCCGAGATACTGACGCTGCAAGGCGAATGGCACGTCTCACAACAAAAGTGAGCATCAGGTGCATGCATACGTACACACTGGCTGTCGTTCAGTCAAGCTGCTGCTATCCAAACACACACTCTGCCCAGAGAAATGTGTTGAATATGACAAATGCAGGCGTAGAAATAGCATCCGAGAGCAGCAGCCTTAATAAGGAGCAGTGGGTATTACCACATGCATAATGTAACACAGAACTGAAGTAGATATCACACGTATGTACTCATAAAGCCCACTCCTCCACATGAGCATCCCATCATCTTTCTTTCTGTTTCTGCCTTTGCCCGTATGCTTTTCTCTTTGGTTATCTCTCACATGCAGGGGATATAAAAAGAGACCGAGAGAGACAGCTCTCCTAATCTGTTCTTTGACCTATAGTTTGAAAGCTGCAGCCGCTCTAAAATGTTTTTCATCCGTAGCTCGCTGAAGATGGGCTCTGTGGTGCGTGGCTTCAAGGCAGCCCGCATCGTACACCTGCTAAGGGTCAATGATCATCTCAGCCCACGGGGGCACAAACGTAAAGCCGGGCCTCCGCTGGATACGGGCAGGTTGCTGACCGGTCCAGAAATGCCTGGCTAAACTTTATTCCTTCCATCCCCTCTCTGAGCTCATAGCGATTCAGTGCATGCGTGTATCGGCTGGCTATTCCAGAGTCAGCCTCCCACCCTCATCCCTTGTGAGAGATAAGTATTGTTTGCGTAGCAGCACATTTCATGCTCGGCTTCCCCCACCTGTTCCCTGACCTGCGAAGTCTGAAGGCTGGAAACGCTGTCAAACGTCTCCACACACATCTTTTGAGGCTGATTGAAAGGTTTTTGTCTAGAGCTCTGAAAGTTTCACTCAGCGGAGCACAAAAACAAAACTTTGGTCAAGGATTCCAGCAGCCATTTAAAAGGGGAACGTCACATGGATTGTCTGGGATTTAGTGTTCTTTTTGGATTTGTTGCCTGCAGGTTTGTGGGTGAGATCTGGCTGATACAGCAAGGTCAAACTATTAATCAAATCTATCAAGCCTGATTTGCATAATGAGCTGTCACAGAATTTCCAGCCAACTCTTTTCCCCTCTTCATTGACTCGTTTAGTGAGTTTAAGTTTCCCAGCTTCTCTGCGTAAAGCCTGACTGTGTCAACCAGTTATCAATCCCACATGCATCAAGGCTTATGTGTGTAGCAAGACAAACAGGGCAGAGAAGCACAGCTGTGTCTGGTTCAGCTGGCAGGAATCTGTTTCCTTTTGCATACCAGCGATTTGCATTCATAAAGTTGTTTGAATTTTGCACAATGCTGTCACTGGAAGGCAAATGTGAAGAGCAAAAGAGCTGAATGCCTTCACCTTTTCCAGTCGCTCTCTATAGAAACAAATTACACATTTACAGTGGAGATCTTTCTAACTGTAGCATGGTGACTGGTTTATGTTTCTTCTCTTTTTTCTTCATTAAAAGAGCTCAAATTAGTTCATCATTTAAAACAAATCCAGGTTTGTTCGAGACATTTACTTAAAAAGACAAAAAAAAGAGGAAAGGAAAGTTCAGGCTTCTGTCATCTAGGCTGCAGAAAGAAGTACAAAGACAGCACCAAAACAAACTCCAGCGAAGTTAAATTTCTCACCTATTGGAAAAGCAAAATCCTCAAAGATGAAAATCAAAACTGTTATTTTTGCGCCCGAGGAGACGTACAGCCTCGAACACCAGAGAAACACTGTAAGACCCGAGAAAAGCACCAAAACCACACCAAAATAAGCCATGATAAAGGAGGAAAAAGCCAGAAAATAAGCAAAAGGTCGAGATCGGAACAAGTGAGCTCGTGAAAAAGCTGCTTCGGGAAGAGGAGAGGAAGACAGAGAAGAGGGGGGAAAAATATCAAGAGCGTCCGCAAGCACGTAGGGCTATTTCTCAGTGGATGTCACCGGAGCACAAACACTCTGCATCCAAGATTTAAATCATTGCATGCAGAAAACGAGAAAACATTTTCCCCGTGTCGAAACACCAAGAACAGGAAGGAAGAAAAAGAGGACAAAAATATGCTTAAGAAAATGGCAGTGGGAAATGTACTCACCGAGCGGGAGTAAAAGGTTTCAATTAAAAAGAAATTGGGCGTATAGCCGTGTCGGATTGGCGGTGTGCAGGCTTGTGTACACCGAGGCTCTGCGTCTCTTTTGCGCTCTCCGTTCGCTGCTGGTGGTTGAGTCATGTGACTTCGGATTGGTCAGAGTTTTTGAATCAGTCCGAGCTTTCTTCTTGTATTCGCTGCTGTCTTTTTCTGCTTTTCTCTTTCTCTTTTTCTGCTTTTCTCTTTCTCTTTCTCTCTGATAATGTCACTGATTTTTCCACGTAGAGCTTTTCCAGTTTCTCAAAATAGAGACCGGCACCTCTTTGAGGGTCACTGCGGGAGTCCCAGGAGGGTCCATGTGGTAACATAACATCTATTTCCCAATTATTTATTATGTTCATTACATGAAAAAAACACATGCAATGTGATTATTTTAATAATACAGTTTAGGGACAGTTTTCAAGCTCAGTTTGAATTCACAGTCTGCAAACATCTTGTAACCTCTCTGCTGTATAATGTGGAGATTGATTTGATTTGCTGGAGGAACACTGACTTAAAAGGCCCGATAGCTCATCCTCTGATTGGTCTGAGAACTTTTTATTAAATCCGAGTTGACCCAGAAAAGCAGAGATGTATGGAAGCTTGTTGCTGCCAGTGAAATAAATAAATAAATAAAAATGTCAAGCAGTGCTAAGTCAAAGTTTTGAGTTATCTCAAAATTTCTAGTTACACAGTTTTGGGTGGATGGACAGTAAAAAAACAAAAACAGGCTTCTCTACAGAAATGTTAAAGCCCTGCAGGAGCTGCTATAGGAAAGCACATCTGCCGCATGAACTTACCTATAAGACATCTGAGCGTCTTTGGGGTCTTTAAATTTTTAACTTCTGGGAATTACTGAGATGTTTGTCTAAAAAAAGTTTCTCCTAAGCATACTGCTAGTATAACTCCAGCTTGTAGGTCATCATTTATATCCATTATATAACAGTACCCAGACAAAAATTAGGACTGCATCACTAAAATTAGGAGAGATAGGGCAAGAACCTTCACTCTGAGTTAAAACGACCACACCCCAAATCTCCAAAATAAGCTGAACCCTTTTCTATGGCGCTCCCTAAAGACCACAGAGGACATTTTTTTCTTAACTCACCATAAAATGTAGATTTTTTTGCAATGCTTTTGCCTTTATGTCACAATAATTAATCGTAATATGGTTTACATGAATTTTAATCCACATGAATAGTCGTTGTGATCCAGTCCAGTAAAAGAAAGGCTGCAGATAACTTGAAGAGGAGAAATGATGTGACATTTTACATGATGCATTTAATGCTCATTACTCATATTAAACTGTAGATGTCCAACAGCATCCAAGTGCAGGTTGTGAGCACAGTTGCAGCTGTTCTTCCTGCTGTGATTGTTGAACTGCGCCTGGATAAGTGGTTATTGTTCGGACTTCTCCTGCTGCTGCGGTTCAGTCTCTAGTGAATATGTAGCAGGAGAAATAACTCAAAAGTATTGTGAGGTTATGTAAATGTTCCATAACATATTCTCATCCCAGGTTGTTGCACTGTATAATGCCACCCTGCACAAGGTAACAATATCCGAGAAATAATGATCAGGTTTAACAGACCTACAGTATCCAGACAAGAAGGCTGGTGGGGGTGGGAATGGCCAAGAGACCATAGTTTGCACTCACTTTTTGCTTTCATTGTCACTCGTTGATTAGGTTTACTCACTAAAAACTGCTTTTGTAGCTTAAGGAAAAGCATGGTTCAGGTTAAAATGATCTACAAAACATTAAAAATGCATGTAGAAAAGTGATGAGCTGGAAGTGACCCCTGTTTATATTGCCATTGCATGAGCTCTGCAGCCCCACCAAAGTACACTGTATAATGTAACACACCAAAGACTTTGACAGGACATTATTTTCTGAGGCTGACGAAAATGGACTACGTTTATCTTGAAGTAATGCAAAAACAGTCCTTAAACAATATCTGTTGAGCTTAAATCCTGTTCGATCACCTGATGAACTGTCTTCCTCGTTTTAGCCATCACGGTCTCACAGTGGTGATCTCAGCAGTTTCACAAGTGACATACATGATGTTCAAAACTGGGGAAAAATAGCAATCTTGTCGCATGTATGATAAATTGAAGCTCCTTTGTGCCGATGTCAAATGTTCAACATAAGAGAGAATTACTTGTGTCACTGACATCCATCAACATTTTTCATTACACCGCTCCTTGTAGCTCATTATGTTATTTGCATAAATTCAGTCCTTTTGCCAATTAACCATCATTGCTGAGGGCAGTATCACCCTCTAAGATTTTCATATATCATCAATTTCCAATTCAAGCCTCTTTGTGCTCTCATTAAAATCCGCTTAAATGATTAATCAGCTGAGTTTCTACTGGGCCTTATGAGAATACTGGTGATCAATGAAGATGTCAATGGCAGCCGCTCAATAACAGAGTTTAAAGCTCAGTTAATGTCCACTTTGCCAGTTGGCCACAGGTAAGAAGCAGTATTTACTGAGCTTTCTGCAGGATGTTAATACGACTCGAGGACATGAAAGGTGCAGCATTTCTTAGGTCTGGAAAACTTCACCCCAGCTTATCATCGTGTTTTATTTGATCCTGCTGTGCAAGGTTGACGGCTCCAGGGTTTCTACCCATTCTTGACGGAAACACGAGTGGTCGTGCTGTCAGGGAGGAACAGAAGTCTTTGTTGTTACTGCAGCATCTGCCAGGCATATGAGCAAAGGGTCTGCATGGATCAATGACTTCTCAAGGCCCTGATAGACACAGGCAGATAGACGCAGGGGCAGCCTGCTTCCATGCACCTTTGTTTTCTTTTTACAAAGACAAATAACCTAATAGACTTTGACAAATACCTCGGGACCGGCATTTATCAGACATGTTCTTTGTGCTTCTTTGATTTGATACAGTGTGATTTAGGAAAACTTGTGTAAAGTGTGTTTTGTGACTGATACAGATAACAAACTTTAATCTCTTTGAGCTTCACTTGATATTTGTAAAGCTTAAAAAAACGTTAGTGCCAATAAGAAGAAATTCATTTTTGCAACACAAAATAAACAAATGCCTATAACGCCAGAAGCCACTTTGTTAGGTACACCTTAATAGCCCTGGATTGGAACCAGTTTTTTGTCTTCAGAACAGCCTTAATGATTCGTAGCATAGATTCAACAAGTTTCTGGAAACATTACGCAGAAATTTTGGCACATATTGACATGACAACATCACGCGGGTGCAGATGATTTGACAGCTGCACATCCATGATGTGAATCTCCCTGTTTCACCACATCACCAAAGGTGCTCTGTTCGACTGAGTTCTGGTGATTGTGAAGGCCATACACTCATAGTGAACTCATTTTCATGTTCAGCATGGTCAGCAACAATAGTCAGGTGTGCTGTTTAAACAATGCTCAAGGGGCCTACAACACTGCATCACCAACAGCAGCCTGAACCACAGTGCAAGATGGATCCATGCTCTCGTGCTGCCTACATCAAATTCTGGCAATGTGAAAGCTGAAGCAGAAATAAGAACTCACTAAGCCAGTGAGACTGTTTTTTTTTGTTTTGTTTTTTTTGTTGTCTAGTTTTAGTGACCCTGTGTTAACTGTAGTCTCAGTTTCCTGTTTGTAGCTGACAGGAGTGACACCTGGTGTGGTCTTCTTGCTGCTGTACTGGATGTGCATTCAGAGATGCTCTTTTGGCACTGGCCATTCTCCTCTGACCTCTAACCTCTAAGGCATTTTCACACAGAGATATTTTCTCTTTTTTCAAACAGTTCTCTGTAAAGCCTGGAGATAGTTGGAAAATCCCAGCTGATCAGCAGTTTCTGCAACTTCCTGAGCCCCTGACACTGACAACCACACCTATCTGATGCTCAGCTCGATATTCAGCAGGCTGCTGCTGTGATTGGCTAATTAGATATTTCCACTGAAGTTTGATCAGATGTACCTAACAAAGTGGCCAGTGAATGTAACTATGCATCAGGAGATAATGTTTTTACAGAGACTTAATATTTGTATACAAAAACATAACTGATGCTACTTTTGTGATTTCATTCAGTTTCTATTATGATGCTGACACATTTTTTCACAGTTTATCCAAGAGACGGATTCTTTCTAAACAACCGTCAGTTCATGTGTTAAAATATATGTCGTAGTTTATTTGCATATGCTGGTATCGCTTCCTCCATAGATTTTGCTTTTAAATGGGGTTCTGAGTAAGGTTTCGTTCATAGCAGGTTTTATCACTGATATTTGAGACTGTCCTCCCCCAGACAGTTGCTATAGGTTATTTGTAGTTTTATAGTTGTTTTTAATCTTAAACACTTTGACAACCGACAAAATGTATTTAACATTGCACAGCGTGCAATGTTAAATTGCCAAGCAGTTTAAATTTTGTGGTCAAAAGTCAGCTGTAACATTTGTGGTTCCTGCACCCTGCCTGCCCTCTGATTTTTTTTCACTCTCTTGAAGTGGAGCCACTCCTGCACTGTGCAGCTTTTCAGTGGTGCTTAGGTGGGTTGCTTTAGATGTCGGGAACAAATATATTGTGTAGCTGGAGGCCTAATTTGTGCAGTCATTGACTCAGTCACTCACTTGCCTCTTCAGTCCCACCTGCCCTGCTGCATTACCTGATGTTTCCTGACCCTCTTCTCACCTGTTTTCACACCGCTCATCAGCCCTCTTCAGTTTATGCAGCACATTCCCACCCTCCTACCTCTTGTTGCCTCAGCAGAAACCAGAGCATCACCTTGTATTTACGGATTCAGATTTCAGCTCTTAGTTCTTGCTTGTTTCTCTGAACTCTGCCTGTGCTTTGGATTCAGCCTCGGCCTGCTCCCGTGTTGTGTTTTCATGCTTCGTTGTTTTGGAACAGTTAACCTTCTTTTTGTAAGCAACGCTTGCTATTTTTTCTTTTTCTTCTTTTGCTTTTACCAGCTGCCTCCTGTGTGCCATGCTCTTGGCTCCTCTGAACACAACCCTGAAATGCCGGATAATGGTGGCCGCAACATGAGGTTTTTTTCCTCCTTTTTATTCCCATAGCAACCAGTAAGTCAGTGGTGTTTTTAGTGCAGCATGGGATGTTGTGTGAAAATAATTATATTGCATGAGACACGATCCCCGTTGTAGACGAGGGCCAGAAATGCTCACGTATTAACGCTACACAACTTGTGAAGGTCACTGTGAAACCTTCGGGGCAGGAATCTTTTACACAGGTACACACAGATCAGCCACAAGATGAAAACCGCCGACTGGCGAAGTAAGTAAAACCGATCTTCTCATTAAAATGCAGCGTTCTGAAGGAAGACCTCAGGTCCTGCTATTGATGTGGATGTTACTTTAACTTGTGACATGCCCCTAAACACCTATCCCTGTGATCTGAAGGCAGCAGCCTCTCTCAGCAGAGTAATGGGCACAGCTTTGTCCCAAAAACTGCCCTTAACAGCACGGCTGAGATTAAAACCTCCCCAGATCCCAATCTGAGCTGCCAAAACGAACCCACAAGGAGGTCCTACTGTACAGTACAAAGGACTAAAGGGTCCGCTGCAAGTGTCCTAGAGCGGGAGACACGCAGAGATTCATGCTTAGACAAGGACCTACACAATGTTAGGAAGCAGGTTTTAATGTTGTGGCTGATCATGCACATCAGATGTGACAGATTGCATATTGGCTACAACTCATCATTTACAATAATGAATGATAAGAGTCAAAGACCAGCTACTCAAAATAACTGTGATTGTCCCAGTTTCAGGTTTTGGGAATGTATTTTTGTTTCCAGCAGTATCTTTTTGTTCCTCCCTCTGTCTTGTCTCTGTATGAAGGCCTTTGCCCTCATGGTTTTCTCCTCCTGTTTTATTTTGATATATTTCTTTATGAGTCTTCTGTGCTTTTAGTTCCTGTCTTTCATTCAAGCTTGTTTGGAGAGCATTTCGATTTGGATTCATCCAGCATACTCGGTACCAATGTTTCCTCTAAGCTGCGCGCGTGTGCAATTGCGCACTGCTGGCACGGTCTCTGCGCACTGAAAATCTGTGTTGCGCACAAAAAAAAACTAACCTGAATTGAAATTAAAATTAATACTTTAACAATTCTGTTTTGCATTGTTAGTGTCACGGCTGGCGGAGTGAGCCATGTGTTGTGGAGGAAAAGGAGGACCCAAAATGCAGCAAACTGATGATACGAGTGATGTTTATTTAGAAGGTGGAGGTGGCAAAAACAGGCAACGCAGCATGAGCAATTACAAACGGAAACCTAAACTGGGAGAAACTAAAGAGCAAACCTGAGACCATACAAAGGGGTGCGGCGCAGAGAGACGCAGAGTAATGCAGGCAGATGAATGCAGATAACGCAGACGAGCCGACAAAGAACACAGACCGACACCCACTAAATATACACACACAAGGTAATCAGGTAATCACACACAGGAGGGAAGAACAGCTGAACCTAATACACATGAGGACCAGAGGAGACACAGACTTTCAGAATAAGACAGGAACTCTAGGACACGAGCCTACAAAGTAAAGCAGGGAACACACGGACTGATTTACAACACAACATGGGGACAAGAACAGAGCACCAAGGACAGACACAGGTAGGGCTGAATATACACTAACTTCAGGTTCAACCCTAAACTAATACAAATCAAAACAAACACAAGGCACAAAAATGAACTTCAAGAAAACACAAAACGCTGGGTCAAAACGACCCAGGACCATGACAGTTAGTCAGTAAGTGACTGGCTGCTCCCGTATGGGATTAGAACGATGCCACCTTATCCCATAGTCCAGCCAATAATGTGATTCACATTCGTATATACGCAGCTAATCAACGTCAGGCAGGCTATGGCAGCGTCCTTATGTGCCAACACATGCTGATGTGGAGTGAAGCCACGTTAATGACAACGTGCACAACCATTGGAGATGACGGAAACAGTGTGGACTTTATACCAGTTTTTCTATTGTGTTGATAGGCCACGTAAAACCAGAGTTATGACAAAAATATATGCAATGTTTGGTTTTCTTCCTGAATACTATCTTTACTGCGGGAAGAAACGGTAAAAATTGCGTTTTATAAAGCCTGTGAGCAAAAACAAAACCAAAAAAACCCCACCCTTTCCTATTGGTCGAAAAATGTACCATGTCGACCAATCAAAAAATGATATGGCAACATGGCATTTAGTTGTTTAGGAAGGGGGAAGTTTTAGGAGTGACGGCGGTGTTTTGAGATGTGAGAGATTTGCGACGTTTAGCGCAAATCTTGTGTAGTTAGTGTGTAGTGTAGTCAATAGTTTTGTTGTGTGTGTCAGAACAATGAGGCGACTGCTGAATGTTACAGGTGTTACAGGAGTGATACATCTCCTGTTGTCAGGCCTGCAGGTATCAGGCTGTTGTTCTCCTTTATCTCATAGTGGACAGAAATTATTTTTTGGAGTGGCACAAATAATTTGTGTGGCATCAAATTTGATGCAGAACAGCTGATTGTTCTGTAAATAGTTTGAAATGTTTTTAAAAAAACGCCTTGGCTGCATTTTTAGGTAAACAGCTGCAAAAAACTTTGTTGTTTGCAAAACTCAGTTACTTTTTTGAAGAAGTAACTATATAATTAATTGCCCAACATTGGTCATTATACTGTATTTTGCAGACAGAGTTACAGACTCTCTCCCAGACCACAGACTCATAATACAAGTCAGAGCTTTATTTAAAAAAAAAAAAAAAAGAAAGTTGTGTTTTCAAAATTGGAGTTCAAGTTATTTTTACTTCCAATAGTGTTAACATACTACACAGGTCATGAACAAGATTTATTTTTAAATTTTGATTGTAAGTGGGCTGAAGCACTTAATTAAAAGTAGTCTAAAATAAATGTAAGTGCTGTAATTTGATTATTTTAATAAACCATGTAACTTGGATGGATTCGATGCTGGCGTGACCACAGTGCACACATGTGCTGTTGCTCACAGTGGTCCAAGGGATCGCTCAGGGAGTTTGTGTGTTCGCTCAGACACATGAAAAATTAGAGAGAACATTGCTCAGTACTACTTGCTATTTAAAATAGTTATTACAAAAAATAAACGACATTACTTTTGCTTATCTCTGTATAAAGAACCCAATTACATTAAAAGAGCAGATTTAATTAAAGATGACATGGATGGGGGTCTACAAGTCATTGACTTTGATGGTTTAAACTGAAAATTATAAATGGCTTAAAGATTAATTTTCAAAAACTTGGTTGGTAAAGTATATTTTTTAATAGATGCAAATTCATTATAATAAATCTCCCAATTAAATTATCCGTTTTTTGCCAGCAGATCATGATATATTGGAAACTCCTGCATAATCATAATGTGATCCATAATAACACACCTTTGTGTGGGATAATAGGTATATCACTGTCAAGAGACTATCACCGTGTAACAAGCACTGGATGGAGAGAGGTATTTATGTTGCACGTGGTTGATATTAAAAGCTGCCATACAATATGACTCATTCTGAATACTTTCCACTCTATATCTAATTCAGTTTTATGCTTATTAATTAATTAAGACAAACTTCAACCTGATCACCTGTCTGCTACAACTCTTTTCTCAAGGCTCTGACTTTAGTATAGTTGAAATGTAGAAAATTAGACATATGAGTTCCTAAGATGTCTTAGAGAACATCTGTCCTTTACTTCTTTCTAATAAATATCTGAAGTTCCCCATGAATCCCAAAGCCAAAGAAATGTATTTTAAACTTTTAATTGGAATGCATCTATTCAGTGAGTTTTTACAATAGAATAGAAGAGTAGAATTGAAACTAGCAACAGCATATACTAGAGTATTGTGTGGCCAGCAATTTTACTTCTTTGTTACAGTCGGTGTATAATATACCATACATAAGTCAGGTTTTGTGGATATAAATTATATGTTACCGTCATGAAGTTGAACTGATCAGATGCTTTCATGAGGCTTTACAGGTTCATAATGTGTCATTTTAGCCTGTTAGCAGGTGTCTGTGAAGGTTCTCAGTCATCCAGGTCATCGTAGTCAAAGGAGCTTGCAAAGAAAAGCGTCTGGACTTCTTTTAGTTGCTTGAAGACGTTTTACCTCTCATCCGAGAAGCTTCTTCAGTTCTAAGGTCAAATGGTGGGGAGTCCCAGATTTAAACCTAGTGGGAGTATCCCCCCGCAGAGGGACAAAAGGACCCCCTGATGATCCTCTAATCACATGAGCAAAGGTGTGAAACTGGGTGTGGGTCCCAATCAGCCAGGGTTTCGGGTGAGCTCGTTGTGAAACCTGGCCCCACCTTATCATGCGAATTCCTGAGGTCAGATGGCCCAGGATGTGAGTGGGCGTTAAGACATCTGGGGAGGGAACTCAAAACTGGATTATAGATGGCAGACATTTGGTGTCCTGAAGAAGCTTCTCGGATGAGAGGTGAAACGTCTTCAAGCAACTTAAAGAAGTCCAGACGCTTTTCTTTGCAAGCTCCTTTGACTGTTAGTAGGTGGTTGCTAGGAAACACAATGACATAATGTGGGATATAGGCCTAACATGTACCTGTGTGGCAATTTTGGTTTCTCAGCTTCTGATCGTGTAGGAGTTTGCACACATACAGACAGACAGAGATTTCTGTATTACAGCAACACTGTGACACACTCATGTGTGTTTGGTGTGTTTGTGCAGTTGACCCTCAAAAAATAATCTAACCAAAGCATACTAAATAAAATTATACATTATAAGTTGGAAAAATCTAATCTTATCTAATTTTTGCTTGCTTCCTGCAACGCTTTGGTCTAGCTGTACAGTCTTAATGTTGTTGTCTGTTAACCGGTTGTTAGGCAGTGTGATAATGTTATAATACCAATTTAGAACACTGTGCAAAAGTCACTAGGCGCGTCTTTCTTTATATTTTGCCAGGAAATTGGGAAATGGTTGCAGTAATTACAGCGTATCAGGCAAAGCCAGAGTCTGTACAATTCTAACAAGCCTGAAAGTCAATATTTGGTATGACCGCCTTTATTCTTCAGCACAGCCTGAACTCTCTTAGCCAAGCTTGTTGTAATTTCTTCAAGTAGTCTTCAGGAATAGTTCTCCAGGATATTCAAAGCTATGTTTTGTAAGAGCTATATCTATTTCTTAAGGGCATGACTTGTAGATGCAGTTCATCTGCTGCAGACTGTTTTTTAACACTGACACTTCTTCTTCTATCCTCATTTGTCCAGTTTCTTCATTTTTTTTAAGGACACATAGCACATCGTGCTAAGATTGGCCAAGTTTACAGCTAATAGCTTTTTGGGAATCACCTCGTTGGTGCATTAATTGTGTTTTATTCCTGTCAAATTGTCCTGTCATTGGCATGCTCATTCAACTGAAGAAATGGTACCAAATGATGCATTTTTGCCAAAAAATGCCTAAAGATACCATTTAAAATGGATTTATTTCTACGTTGTTTGTTATGTGTAGACATATCCTTTGAATTGGGTTAGTTTTGTGCTTGAATGACTCATAGGTCAGTGTTAAGCGGCTTACCAAACAAACTAAAAGCATTCCTCTGAAAGTCAGGTGCAAGAACTGGACTGAAAGTGAGTGGAAAGCAGCCAAAGTAAAAGCCTGAAGAATGGTTGCTCAAGACCGCTTTAAAAATGACGAGAGACTCAAGGATTTTGCACCACACTGTAGGTGAGAGCCATTGTTATAAGAAGCATAAATTTATTTTTACTGACCATGTTTCACACAATGTTAGATCCAATGCCAAAGTCTCAAACAGAAGCCAGAAAAAAGTATGCTGAGGGTAATTTCAGCTTTTTATAGAAATCTGTGGCCTACTGTTCCTAGAGCAACGCATCTGAAAGGTCTGAGTCTTCACTTCTGCAAAAACCTAAAAAGCAACAAAGGGAAAATGCACACCACTCCTTTCTGCTCAGTGTCACACAAATCTCAGAGCAGATGCCATTCCAGCACAGTGTGACTAAGGATTTCTGTATCTATTCATCTCAAGCCACGTTCCTCCACCCCGGTGCACATGGTAATTCTCTGGCTGGGATCCCGAGCTCTGTGTGGATAGACCAACAATATCTGGCATGCAGCTCGCCTTATGCAGCTGATACTTTGGCTGACACTCCCAGGTCCGAGCCACACGCCTGCATTGGGAAGAGGTGTTTGCAGCCGAGCTGTGTGTGCTGCAGGGCCGGTCTCATCCTCAGCCCCTGATAAACTGGATTTATTCCCAGCCTCAGGTCAAGACACGAGTCTGAACTGAGGCAGAGAAAGAGCTGTAATTATAGCAGGGAACGGGACATGTAATGCAACATTAATGGCAGACGGGCTGATGCTTCGCCCACAATGCCCCCTCTTCAAACACGACTAGTGCATTAGCAGCAGGCTTCACTACCCCACACTGATTGAAGCTATTAAATACAATTTAGGATATGCAGAAAGGGAACAGAAAGCTGGTGGCTGAGTGGTGTATCTATGAAGACCAAATCATTTTTTGTCCTGGTGCAATGCTGCTGCTATTATTCAAGGTTCTTTGGGAGGAAAAAATACTGCATTTTAGTGGTGTCTAAATTACAGCTCTGAGGAAATTTTGAGTGCTTGTCCTGTAATTTTTTTCCCTTCACTGTTGCTCTGTTTTTGCTCATACCCCATTTTTCAGGCATTGCTTTGCACACCCTGCCATTTCTCACAGAAATTACTACGCAAAGAAAAGTAATTTGGTTGTCTCTGAGATTCATGAAAAAGCCATTTGTGCTGCTTACTCAAAAATAAGGATTAGACAAAAAGGTCATTTACTGATGCAGTCAGTCTGTATGTGTGCTTTTTGTGAATCTGCCCGCATTTATTTATGTGGGGGTTTTTGTTGTCTTTTTTCCTCGAACGTCTAAGAGTGAGCGTCTGTTCATGTGCAGATTCGTCTGTGCACCTGTCGGGTGCATGTGACTGATGAAGCGTAACCTTTTAATGTGTTTACACATTGACATTTCCCAAGATCTGTCGTGTTCCTCAGAGAAACTAAAACCCTTGACATTCTTTAGGCTCACATTTCCTTGAGCTGCTGGCGCCGTCGACTCTCATACCAGGCTTCAACATCATAATTACATCAGCTTCACTCCATCATCTGCCCCCTGTCAAATACAAATGAATGTTTTTGCTTTAAAAACATGTTCCACCCACGATCTGTATCATGGACATCTTCTACACTCGTGACCTCTTAAAGATTTCTAAGGTTACAGAGGCTTTGTGTGTGTATATATACACAGCATATCTGTCGTATATTAAAGTTTATTTTCATTTTGTACTTAACTCTGTTACTTTAAGATTAATTTATTAACTATTTAATTATTTTATATGAATATAAATATTCTATGAATATATTTTAAGTGGCTCCGTGGTGTAGTCCTTAACCAGCGGTTAACCAGACTTGTTCACCTCACACATCCCTAGTTTGGAACTGGGAGGGCACACAAACCCACCCTAGGAAGGTCATATGCTAGCATTTCTAAGTGCTGGTCCCAAGGTAGTGTCAAATCAAATATTCAGATCCATGTGTTGTGGTGTCCCCTTGGGGAATGAAAAAGTAACTTTTATTAAACTCACAATAATAATTTTATTTTAAAAATATATGATCATAGTTAATGAAGTTCAAAATATGTAATTAAATAATTTATTTTAACTGAAAAATCAGTAACTAATTAACAACAGTAGCCCTGTGTCACATTTAAAAGATAAAATAAACCTGAAATAATCTGTTAATCCTTGAGTATATGATAAATTAGAAGTGACCACTGCGTCTAAAGAAACCCCAAAAGCAGCCGAGTCAGCCTTCCTCACCGGTGTTCAATCTAAATGTCAGCGTCTACCTTCCCAGCTGTCTGTTTGCGGAGCACCGTGCCCCTTGTGTTTCCAATTTGAGAAACATGCTTACTTTCATTTGGGCCCCGCTGCTCTTGTCAATGTAAATCGGGTAGGAGTCTCAGACCAATCGATACAGACCTGAGAAAGGATTCACTCTACACACCCCAGGGACTCATCAATGACACGAGTCTATTACACCAGAGCAAACGTGTGAGGGAAGCTGCTATGAATTGCAAATCAGAAACTACAGACTTGCCTGCTATGCAAACTGTGTGTTGTATTAAAGCACACTTGGGAATGTTACTATTGAACAAATCAAGGTCTTACTGCACAGTTGGCTAATCCCTGAAAATATATGCTTTGTTTAAAAAAAAGAAGAGACATACTGGATTTGAAACATGATCCTTATGGAAGTTTGTTTCCACCATTGGGGAAAAAAAACAAACGTTTTGTTTCTGCCACTCAAAGGAAAATCCCATCTATAACTTAAAATTTCAGATTATCAGGTTATTATCTCAAAATTTCACGTGAGGCATGTTAAGATTTTGACTTACTGACTCCAGCTTCTGATAAAGTAACTTTTGACTTTATTTTGACTTAAACCTGTAGAAACAAGCTTCCATACAGCGGTGGTCAGAACATATACTCATTATGAACATGAATTTTATTGTAATTTCACTGCAGCCTTCCCAAAACCCCAACCTCAACCCAAGGGAAATTCGTGAAGTATGCCTAAAAGTCTGGTCTGTGCAAAGAAACCGACTACTTTAAATGATCTGCCAAGAAAAGCAGTCCAACAATATCCAACAAATATTTTGGCAGAAGCTTGTTGATGGGAAGTGTCTGGCCGAGGTGCAATGCGCTAATATTTAACCAAAGATTAACGGGGGAGCATATTTGACCATATAATTTTGAAGCCTGTTCACTGAATTCTTGTTTTTTGAAGTCTGTACAATCATTCCACCATGGACAAAGAACAGTTCACTTAAATCATTAAAAACCCAAAATGATGAGTTTATGTAAACTCCTGAGTGCAGCTTTATGTGCTTAAGATTTATCATTCCAATGGAAATCTGTGTGTCCCACTGAAACCCCACTGTAAGGTCATCACTTTGTATTCCACCTTGACTTCAGTCTAAACTTCCACTCTGCTACATGGAGTTTAATGGAAGCGCAATGATATTTTTGTCCCCTCTCTCCTTGTCTGTTTAAAGTCCAATTAGGGACACACTGTGCTCTGACTTGCAGTCATTAGATGTGATGCTAGCCTGTGCTCTGAAGAGTGCTCTCAGGCTCCTGATTAATTCAGCTGATGGAGAAATTTGATGCTCTTTCTCATTTCCCTCCTTTGTTAGTTAAACCTCAAGGGGTGATTATTAAGCTTCCTGTGGGGATTTGAAATGTTCACAAGTTGTCAAAACCTTTCAGTGCATACTCATGACCAATTACAGTAACCATTGCCAGCAGAGGGTCTGACTCTGCTGAATTTCCTCAGCAGTAATGTGCTTGAAATAATGCTTGTACCCTTGAAGTACTTGCAGTGTACATAAAAAAAAATAGGTAAATAAAAGAACGTATGATATTTTGGTGAATGTGCTTAATTTTCAAACAAAGAGCTAGATGAGTTGTTTCAATATTTGATATGAAACTGCGGCCAGAAGTTAGCCTAGTACAAAGAGAGGTTAGCCTAGTACAAAGAGAGGTTAGGCGAGGACAAACAGAGATAAGTCTAGCCCAAATAGAAATTAGCACAAATGGAAGTTAGCCTAGGACATGCAAAATGTGTCCCAATTCATAGGCTGCATCCTTCGGAGGCGCATTTGAAGGCGTATTACATCACAGCCAGGCCATGAAGGCTGTCCCAATTTGGCCTACGTAGGCTGCTAAGGCTGGGTCCTTCGAAGGAAGCGGCCTATGAATTGGGACACAGCTACAGAGGTTAGCCTAAAACATACAGAGGTTAGCTGGGGACAAATTGAAGTTAGCTTAGCACCTCACACAATCTGTCTGCCTGGACATCAAGAACACCCTGAACAGCATCTGCTATAGTCTTATTTAGTAAAGCAATTTGCTGTTTACCAGGCCTTTACTCTTAACTACGAAGTTTCAAGTTTCATTTTTACAAGATTTGCATGCAAATGTGCTAACAATATTAATATTCATTAATAAAACGGCAAAAATAAATTTACTTATCAAATTTCTCCCCCAGGCAAGTGAGGTTAGTTTTTTTCTTTAATTTTCTACTAAAGTTTTAAACTGGGTAGAGTGCAAAAGAATGAGATCCCAAGCGGCACAAATTAGCTTTCACCGAAGGGTGGCTGGTCTCAGCCTTAAAGACAGGGTGAGGTGCTCAGTGTAGAGCTGCTCCTCCCAATTGAAAGGAACCAGCTGAGGTGATTAAGAAATCTGAGAAGGATGTGTCCTAGACGCCTCCTAGATGAGGTGTTTTGTGCATGTCCTACCTGGTTGAGGCCCCAGGGCAGAACCAGGACATGCTGGAGATATTGCATCTGTCGGCTGGCTTAGGAACACTTCGGTGTTCTCACAGATAAGCGGGAGGAGGTGGCCAGGGAGGGGGATTTAATAACATGCACATATCTTACTAGACTTTCCAATAGGGAGTAATATAACTTGTGTAAATGTTCTTCTGTTGGGATAAAACAAAAATGTACAGCTTTTTTTTTTCTGGATATTGTTGGAGATCGTTGCTTTTCAGTGAGAGAAGCCCAAACTGCATTGATTCATTAGTTTCAGAACATGATTAGTAATTCCCTTTACAGCACATTTATAAGGGAAGGAGTCACAACGATCTTTCTTAGTATTTGTTGTGATGTGGTTTCAAAATGATGAAGGCTACTGAAGAAGAATCACAAAAAGTAATGCCATAAAAGAATACAAAAAATAAGATTTGTTCTACTTCTTTTTTTTAATCAACCATGCAAAAATCTATTGTAAATAGAAAATAGTTGTTGCTCTGTGGAGTTCTCCGTGCCTCAGTGGACTACTGTTTTAAGTTTGGCGATCACTGTTTCTATCTGAAACTAGAAGTAGCCATAGCAGTAGCAGTCATCTACAAGTCAGGAGGTCAATTTTAGCCGACTGCAATGTCTTTTAGTACAGTGGTGCCTCGCTATAACGCGGTTCACCTTTCGCGGCCTCGCTGTTTCTTCGCAGATTATTTGTTTGTGCAATTTTGCGTGGTTTTTTTGTTGTTTTTTTTGTTAACAGCGCATTCTGTTCTGCATCCTGATTGGCTGTATACCACTGTCAATCAATCTCATGCCATGTCTCCTGTACAGTACAGAATGCGTTCAGGTTGTCAAATTTACATAATTCTTCGATCGCTAGTGGTGAGACTCTGAAGTGCTGCACTGTATGTTTGTAAGTTTTCTCTCCAGCAAACATAAAACTGTCGATGAAACATTTTGCACCATCAAAGGCACCTGTGGGTACTGAACCTAGGAAGGTTTGAACTTTGAGAGTGTTTAAACAGGAGAGAAAAGTGTGAAAATGTTCATGCCTGTGTGAGAAAAGTGTATAAAGTGTGCAGTGAGGGGTTCTACAGTCTTAAAACATCTATAATAATTGTAAAAAAAATAAAGCTTACTGTTATTGCTTATGCTTATTGCTATGCTATGCTTATTTTTAGAACATAACTCCCGCGATAAACGAGGGACCACCGTACAGCTGAATCCTAACAAGACAAAAACACCCACCTATCACTGGATGTGCTCATGCCCCTTATTCATAACTTTAACCCTGAATGTAATTTAAAATGGTAAATTATATACAATTTTATGCACAACTTTACCTCCTATTTGCAGTTGTGCTAAATGGATTATAAAGCTATAGAGACTCGTTTTTGTTGCCGTATGTAATTGCATTTATTTCTGCTTTAAATTGAGAATATAGTGGGGTTTATCTTACTTGTATGCAGCCTCAAGTGGCCAGTCCAGGAACTGCAGTTCTTTGTTCTTGAGGCTCAGAGGCCGCTACTTTCTTTTTCTTAAACTACACGTTTTAAGCTCCGTCATTTCATATTTTCCTGGCCTGAATATTTACCCCTGCAGCTGACTAATACATATATGAATATATTGTTTTTATCCATTATATTCTTCTTTTCCTGCTGGAATCTGCAATAGGAAAAACACAACACCAGCTAACGGCCTCTCCAACCTTACAACTAAACTGCTTTCTGAGTTATGGTTAGGAACATCGCTGTTGTGGCAGATTCACATGCATAAAACATAAAAGCAGTGCCCATGTTTGTATGTGAACCTTCTTTTCTAACAGTATAAAAGCAAATAAGCAAAGCATCAAACTTACATAGAGGTACCAGTGTAAACCTTCTGAGCAGGCTCTCCAGTCCCAGACGTAATTTTTCTCTCCCTACTCATGTCAGGTCATTTAGGTTCATTACCCGTCAGCAACCGATGATAATTTGTGCGCTCGGCTGGAGGTTAGTGTCATATGCTCCCTCATTGTGTGTGACATGTGGGTCCCAGTTCTCCAGTCCAAGGCTTGAATTATTGAACAGGTTCTGCTGGAATGACCTGACAGTGACCTGGTGCTGCAGCACAGTAAGAGAGGTTGGACAGAGTGAGACTGAATCTTCCTCCCTGCAGGGCAGATGATACAGGGCATGATTGGAGGGCATTAGTGAGAACATATTATTAATTAATCATCAGCTACAACTGGTAGCAGAGCAGGGTTAGCTGAGGATAAGAAATGAGAGTCAAATGTGGGCATATTTATTGCATGCACGGATTTTAATGGCTTCTCGTCTCCCTCTTATTGATTCTGCAGCTGAATATCAAATACTAAAAAGTAAAACAATTTCATATGTTCAGTAAATATAAGGTGGATTTTGCACTAACACTCACAAAGACACCGCCATGTTAATTTCTAGAGGGCTTTCTTGTCAGTGTCAAGAAGCAAATCAACAGTCGCAACCTAGATTAAGACCTAAGGGGGAAACAGAAACACAAGGCTGCAGAGCTGACTCCCCTCTCCAAATGAGCTCAGAAGACCAGTTTGTGCATGTGAGAATAGCTGAGAGGTAATAGTAGTCCCTGCACTAATGGGAGGTCTGTTCTGCTGAGAAGTTGTTACTGTCAAAGATGAAAAACTAGCTGAGGCCTCCTCTCGGTCTGCACGACTGCCATAAATCTCAAAATGTCACTCACAGAATCCTCCCGAAGAGAGTTTATGCCAGAAACATCAGATGGCTTCCGTGTGATTAAACAACATTACCGAGTCCCTTTTTAATGAGTCCCAGTCTTTTTTTTAAAAATTGACAAATATCAGTTTTGCTTCGAAGTATGTGTTAAGTGTGGAAAGTTTAAATAATGCAGCGGGGAAAGTACAACTTTTCTGGAATAAATCCACATGCTTTACGCACAGCACTGTCAGTTTCAGTCGAGAAATCTACCTTTTTCTTCATTCCCTGTAGGTGCTTCTCTCCCACGTGTGTCCCACGGAAAGATGAGTGCTGGTCTTTTATAAGTTTCAAAAAGGCACCATCTTAAAAATGATCTTCTTTGTGGCTGGCAGCTGCCTTCAATCTAAGCTCAAGAGTACAGCAAGAATCATCTCAGTTCATGATTCTGCATACTTTGTCACCGTGCCTTGGAGACCGAGAATTTTCAGTTCTTATCCAACCTTAATACCCAAGGAAAAATTGAAAGCTTTGATTCCAAATGCATACATAGAAAGTCAAAAGGTTTCTCGTGTGTGTGCACGGAAAGAAACAGACACCAAATAACAAACACTTCCAGGGGCTACTGCTAGGGCACGCTTTCAACAGCCTGTTAGACCAAAAACGAATTCCTTCGCACTTGTTTTAACCTTGACATCTGCCAAGCATCTGTTTCATTACGTCCGCCTACGAGCTGCAGACTGGTCAGCTCCATGCTTCAGAGACAGACCAAATTAAAAGCACATAAACTGCCAGATACAAAGCCCCGCTACAGATAATGATCAGCTCTGCAATTTTCCAGTGTATTTCACATCACTCTCTACCCCAAGCCTCCACAGTGCATTGATTTCAGTAAATAATAAGCAAATAGAGATAAAAATGAGTGCAAGAGGAAAGAAAGTGTACCAGCAGCAGCTCAGGGAGTACATTAGGAAACATTGTGTAAGGGCGAGCGATTGAGAGTAAGAGTGGTTTCATGTAATTCTCTGTTCGCGTGATTTAAAACGGTCTTAAAAGGAATGGCAGGAAAAACTACAGGAAGTAATATCACATCCATCTGATCCTCTCATGGTACCGATTGTGGAGCCAACATGGATGCTGCAATGATCTGTTGTATTTTATTATTCAAACTAATTGAAGATAACACTTTATTGTTATTACATAAGTCAGTGTCTATTTTCTGTCTTTTTAGTAGAGTTACTGTTAAATGTCTAACTAATCTGACTTACTATAAATAGAGAGCAATTAACTATCACTGCCATGTTACAAGTAAAGGGAAAAGCAATTAATATGTGAATTAGCATCATAAATCAAACATTCCTTACCATCAGCAAAATATTTAATTTCATCCACCATGTCTTATGTATATAGCATCAACAACTAACCGGGAGACGGTAAACTTTCCTCAAAAGAACCTCACATTTATCTCTCACTATAAGATGAGAAGTTTGATCCTACAATCCATCCTTTCCATCCATTTTCTCCCACTTGTCTAATTCAGGGTCACAGGGGGCTGGAGCTTATCCAAGCTGCCAAACACACCCTGGACAGGTTCTTAGTCTGAGACATGGCTAACAAAGAGAGGTAGACAACCATTTACACTCACAGTGGGAGGGAATCCACACAGACAAGCAGAGCAGCTGCAAACAGCACATTGATTCAAACCCATGACCTTGCTATAAGGCAACTATACTAACCATCACACCTCGATACTGCATCTGTTACTACCAGTGTGTTACATATAATATGACAGCATGGAGGAAGCAGACAGCATTGCTCTGTCCATTGGTGACAAAATTAGCCATCAGGGTCTCTAAAGCTTTCCATGAGCATCGAGTCCTTTAGGCCCCGCTCACACAGAACGAGAGACCACTCAGCAACTGCTGGTCAATAAGTTTAAATTAGTATTTCCCAACTGGTTGGCAAGCAGTTGCTGGAGGTTCCGAGCTGTCTATGAATTTAATGCTACAGCCACAGTCATGCAGGTGTAGAGATCAGTTAGTGACGCCCCTGGAAACCAAAGGTTGCTATGGGAAAATGTATATCCATTCACTGAATGGCGAGTGGATGTTAATTGATTGATTGATTTCACACAATAAATAATATGGAAAATAACAATAACAATCAAAATAAGCCACAAAAATGTGTAGACTGGTAAACTAAGGAAAAAGGACACAATGTTGTCTCCCACATCACTTTACATGTTTGAAAAGGAGTAGGATATGAAGAGTGAACTTATTTAATCTGTTTGATAACTATCAGCTCAATATTGATTTATGTGTAATCGCATACACACATTTACACGTAAAGAAAAAAACACAAGTCTGCACACACATATATATTTGTGTATATATATATATTACACAACAATCTATATTATTAAACCTAACCTCGCTTCTATATCCCTGTACCTGATGACAATCATATAATTATTTTGATTTTTAAACTTTTTCATGTTTGGACACTGCTTTAGATCCACACTTAGTCTGCTCCACATTTTTCCTCCACGTTATACACAAAATCTCCTAGTCATCTGAATGCTGTGCGTCTTTAAATGTGATGTGCCCCTTAAATTGCAGCCCCCACACAATCACATGTTTGAATATCTACTGGCAACAGATTGTTCCTCGCTTGATGCGTTTTTTTTGCTGTTTTGAATTCTACAAGGTCAAAGAATTTTAACAGTTTTGACTGTAAGAAAAGAGAGTTTCTGTGTTCAGTGTTTCTGACATTATGTACAATTCTTATGGCTCTTTTTTTTTTGCAGAATATACTGTGATTATAATGACATTTTACATGTAATTTCTCACTGTGCCTTATGTTAACTTAAATAAGGTATAATAAGAAAACAGTCATCACTGAAATGTTGTTAATTTGCTTTAAACATGTTTTTCTATTCACATTTAGTGATAACTTATTTTTATCAAATACAATTTTTAAAAAATTAAAAAATAAAATTCTTTATTACATTTTATTAATATATTTATCATTGTTATTTGTCATTATTAAACTCAGACTCGCTCTCCTGTAGTTCACCCTTGTCTCTCTTTGCCCTCTTTTCCTCCTTCTCACACCCAAATGGTCAGGCCGCCCCCTGAGCCTGCTTCTGCAGAACATTTCCTTCTGTTAAAAGGGAGTTTTTTCTCCCCACTGTTGCTAAGTGCTTGTTCATGGAAGGTCCTCAGATTGTTGGGGTCTTTTTGGCTCTTTACCTTGCATTATAATGCTCCGTGAGGTGACTGCTGATGTGAATTGGGGCGGTTGTGGCTCAAGAGTTGGCAGTTCGTCTTATAATTGGACGGTTGCTGGTTCGAGTTCGGATAGTCTCGGTCGTTGTGTCCTTTGGCAAGGCACTTCACCTACTGCCTACTGGTGTTGGCCAGAGGGGCCGATGGTGCAATATGGCAGCCTCGCTTCTGTCAGTCTGCCCCAGGGCAGCTGTGGCTACAACTGTAGTTTGCCTCCACCTGTGTGTGAATGTGAGAGTGACTGAATAGTGGAATTGTAAAGCACTTTGAGGGTCGCGAAAAGCACTATATAAATGCAATCCATTATTATTATATAAATTGAACTGAACTGAACGGATTACTCAAGTGCAGATACCTGAAAATTCAATTTAAGTATTTGTACTTTGTTACTCCCCACCTGTGATCTATATTTTTTTACCTCATGTTGACCTTTTTCTTGTATGTTCTGCTGAAGTTACTGAAATCAAGAGAGAACACCAATCAGCTGGTTTTCCTTTGCACGGCTCTTTATATTAATGAGAAGCAACAGCCTATTCAAACCTCCCTGTGATGACTCAGGACCACTGGATCACCACTGGATCACCACTGGATCACCACAGCACAGCAACCAGATAGTCTCATGGTGACACATCTTCATCTAACACGTAACACAAAATATGGTACAGAACAACTCATGATCACACAATGTGAAAGACTTTGTAGCTGAAGTGCACCAGCTTTAACTTCCCTGATGCACCCTTCCAGGACAATATAATACGAAGGCATTCTTCATTTTGTACCAGTGAGTTTAATGTGAAACATTTGTATGGTGTACCTTATACAACAGTGGCTATAAGAAAACAACAGAACAACCCCCAAAATAAATTTATTTAACAAGGAGTTACAGCGTGTCTGTCAGCTACTTGTCCAAACACTGAGATTTTTACTCTTTGGTTTTTGTGCTATACTGAGCTATGCTAACTGGCTCTTGGCTATAATACATATTTAATATTTCACTGACAGTCTTCTCAGCTCCTAAAACTATTCCTGAAACACACAACCACACTTATCATCAACTAAAAGTTTTATTTGATCAGGCACGTGGACAAAAAAAAAAAAAGGCTAGTCTTCCATTTGATCACATTTACTGTTGTGAATATGTTGGCGTTACAGAGGAGTGTTTCATCAGCAAAGAACAAAAGGCGAGATACGTGATATGTGTGTACCAAGAGGGGATAGAGTAAGCCATCCAGCTGCGAGCAAAACAGAATAAAAACACTTGCTGGGAGTCTGTTCTTCCAAGATTGCTGCAGAAGGCAAAACAAGATGGTTCTGCCAGTTATCCTTGTTTCACAAAGACGGTGGTGTGTTGCTTTCACAGACAAAAGATGTGTCATCTTGTCTCTCCTCTCCTTTCTCTTCCGCTCAGCTGCAGCAAACTGACCTTCAGTAAATATTATGTGAACCTGACAAAGCTGGGACTCCTTTTCTTCTATAAAAACAGATTTCTTTTCATTTATCTTTTTTTATTTTATTTTAATTTTGTTATATAAAAAAACCACCCAAGGCAAAAAAACCAAAAGCTTATGTTCCTTCATATAGAGCATCATCTATGCCTGAGATTAAACAAGGATGTTGCTTTGGTTTAAACCCTTAAAGCCCAGATGATTGTTTCAATGTGTGACAGGAACCTGAGAGTATTTGGGTCAAAGAGATTTCGAGCCTGACCTGTGAAGTGTCGTTCCAACCCGCAGCCAGAGCACAAGAGTTTAAGATGTAGCAACCATGGGAAATTCATGCTGAGAGGAATATTCTGGATTGCAGATGCTTCAAAGCAAATGCTTAACAGTGTGTCAAATTGTGCAGATGTTTGTGGGGTGTGAGTGTGTATCTGTGTGTGAGTGAGTGTGGTTTTCCATTCATAATATGGTCAATATCATTGAACTCTATGACGCTTTGAGTCTGAATTTCTCTTCTGAATTTAAAGTAAGAGATTGTACATCTGTTTTAGCAAATTCACTTTAAATATCATTTTTAATTTTAAAAAAATCAGTAGCCTCTGTAAGTATTTAAAGAATAGTAACATTAAAGTAAATTAGCTGTGGTGAAAAAATAATAATAATGAAAAACATCTTATCTTATTAAAATCTTAAATTATACTTAAACCCTGAAGCAGAGAAGCGCTCAACATACTTGAAAGACGTATGCCAAATTCTCATCAAACCATGATAGTCCTCTTTACTTTGGTTTAAATCTTAAGCAGCTGGTTTGCTGAGGGAATATTTCCCCCCAAAAAACACTGACAGTCCTCCAGAGACAAGAAACAGTTCTAAGCTCTTTGTCATACTCTAACATGAATTTAGTGGCACGAAATGAGAGCAACTTTGTGAATTTACAAGCCGTGTGACATCTATTGTTCCAGCTCTGCCAACAAACAAGCTCTGAGCTGTTGACTGGCTCTCTCGACAAGCAGTGCATCAAATGCAGCGCTGCATACATTGCAAATAGTCTGTTTGTCATGTTTGGTGAATGTCTTTATGCAATATTTGCAGATTTTATCTGCAGTGATCCTCATCTAAACAGTAAAAAAAAAAAATGCCGTCAATTCTCTAAGCTACATACAGACAGGGTGGATATTTGAAAACTGCTTTGAAACAGCAGCGCTCATACTGAAGCTTTTCATTTTAAACTTTTGATGAACAGACTGCAGATGCTCTTCGTGTCCTGAATCTAAAGTGTGGCTCACAGACTCAGGCAGTGCAACGGTTTGGTACTGCTGTGCTGAGGGTGTAATAAATGTACAGGGGAGATAATTTCAGTTAGCTTATTCACCTGCACTGTCTCCTTCTTATTCTTATTCTCTTCATTGCCATTCATGGACTGCAGGTTTGATTGGACGTAATGATATCCCCCCTGCTCTTTGGAAGAGAGAGTGCCGAGGCCTCGCTGAGGCACTGTCAGCACAAACCTTCGCCGTGCTGATTCAAGCACCAGTGAAACTCCCACTCTGCCCGGGTCTCCCTCGCAGCCTCCAAGGCCAAGAAGCTTTGTAGCAAGTTAGCTAAAAATTGCCACCTGCAAAACAACAATGTACTTTACTGGTTTTTGATCACTGAACACCCCAGGGTGCCTCCAGCTCCTTTACCCCCAACTCCCACAGTTTGTTTATCTGTGCATCTGTCAACTTCCATCCCTCTTTTTTTTTTTTCTTTCGCTCCTCCTGTCAGCTTTTCTCTAAGTCTCCATCTGTCCATGTGTGTTTGTCTGTCTCCGTCTCTAGTTTCCACTCTCTGTGTTTACTGTATCTTCGTGCAAATATCCAGCAAAAACCACAGCTGTCCCTTATTCCCACTCCGTCTCCTCCTGCTTCCCTCATCTTCCCGCTCCCGTCCTTGTTCCTGTTGGTGTGAGTCGACGGTAACAAACAGCCGGCGTCCCCAGGTTTACCAGCGGGTTTGATCTCTGCTGGCGGAGCCGCCGAGCTGCGGCAGATCGATGACAAAGCCTGTCAGGGAAGCTCACTGTTATTCAAGGATAGATTGCATCTGAAAGCCCATGCACCATGTGGTTAATGAATTAAAGAAGTGGCCAGCCAACATTGATCAGATCAGCTGACAACCATCAATATCTCCCTTTTTATGGGGTTTATGGAAGGAAAGAGCAGTTGCTGAGAGACGTAACGGATGTCTGTTTTATGGCAATGCTGAACAGGCTCAGTTTTTATTTTGTTTCATGGCTTCGCTTTCAGATTGAAGAAAGAGAGAAAATTCAGTTACTTTTTGAGCTTGCAGATTCATTCATGGCCTTAGAAAAACAAGCACAGTAAAAAATGACAACACAAGGTTCAGTATACTGACTCTTCAGTCACATCAAGTGGATTGTCCTCTTGTACTGAAATAAACTGATTTCAGTGGCTCTATACCGAGCTTCTGAAGCTAAATGCATGAAAACAAAGGCTGATGTTTGTTGAGCTGATAGAAACATTGCATTTGTATCTACTTAAACAAAACAGACTCCCTTCATGCTTCCTCCTCTTCTGTAGTGCTAGCTAGACGCAACCACCGTAACCACCGTAACCACAGCTTAGGTATATGGGCAGAACTTTGTGCCATCAGAAACTGAATGCTAAATGATTACTGTTAAACCTAAGGTAACGAGCCTCTTTTGAAAATGTAAGAAGTAGAAAGTACAGATATTTGTTTAAAAATGTAGGGAGTAAAAGTAACAGGTTGTAAGAAAACTAAATACTCACGTACAGTAACTATTTGTACTTTATATTATTTCGTTATTTCCCACCTCTGGCCACAACACATTAATGTTTTTTTTTTTTTATAATGGCCTGTTAATGGGTGGGAAAAGTGCTCAAGTACTTCATCTTGCATTCACAAAAAGCCGCTCTATCACGTTAATAACTCATTAATAAACACTACTAAAGAAAGCTGTTTTGTGTTCATTATCAAGAAGACTGATAGTATAACTGGATTGAATTGTCAGGGAAGTTTTTACATAATCCATCATTGCTTCAGACTGTGTTTATTTATGGAACAGTCCGCATTGTATGATAATACAAGTCAGGTCAGACACAAACACACAAACTGCTTGTGTGCAGTTTGTCGCACAGCGTGTTACTGCTGTATTTCACAGGGAGAGAAAAGAGTGCGAGCTAACTTCACTCTGAGAAAAATGTAGGAAGACAAACAGGACAGGAAAGGAAGAAGAGAGGTTAGATTTAACTTTAAGCTTGCATATAATGTCATCATTTTAATCACATATTGGATCTGTATGGATCTGTATATGATGTGCTTTGATAAATTATTGTGAAACAGCCTGCAAAACAAACTAAGGATGAAGAGTTTAGCTTGCATTAACGTGGTGTAAAGCTCTGTGTTGGACTGGTACACAGTACCTGTGGTGCTCATGGTCAGATTTCGGTTACATCAAGCGAAGCAGAGACGAATTTGCAATTTGCATTCATTCACTGAATTCCACCTTTATACCAACTGTATACTGTTTAATGTAAAGACAGTTTAAACAGTGTAGTGTCAGTGTAGGAGATGGACATCAGCCGTGATAGCTGGTCAAACTTTGTGCATCTTGTTGAATTCAGTTGTGTAAATCCACAAAGAGCTACTGGGAGTTTGGGAGGTGTGGAGGCAAAGTCACTCTCTCATGTAGGCAACTGGAAATAGTAAAAAAAAAAATCCCTTTTACAGCAGGAGCCATACATGACAGATTGAAGTTTCATTGAAGATTCATGTTTTACACACAGATTGTTGGTCCTCTCTCCTCAGATCTGGTTTCAAAACAGTAACAATGACAAGGCTTATCTCAAGGCTTCAAACTGAGACAGCCACTGGAAGTCCTTTTGATTGAGCTTTTCTTTAAGGCCAGGGCCAAGACACCCTGAAAATCCTTCAATCATGCTGACCGTTTCTTCTTCACTTGTACATCACTGTTGCATTTGGACATTTAACCCAGTATTACTAATTATTAAACTGTAGCCTTCTCCAATGTGTGGGTCTTTACGCTTTAATATAAAGTGTCTTTGGGTGACTATTATTGTTACTGGTACCCTATAAATGAATTGAATTGAACTTAATGTCCATTGTTTATACAATTTATGTTTTTATGTGGGTATCCAAATCAAGGAATTTTACTCTGATGAACCTGTTTGCAGAAATAGGTTCATCAGAGTAAATGCACATCATGTTTCCCGTGCATTCAGTTTCATTTCATTTTTTACAAAATGCTTTGAGCCATCCGATATTTAGTTAGTTTGTTTGTTTGTTTGTTTGTTTGTTTGTTTGTTTGTTTGTTTGTTTGTTTGTTTGTTTTAGTAAAACCTGCCCATCTATCCATACTGCCAGTCAGAAAATCATTTTAATCTAATTATTGCTGAACAAGATTAGATTAGCATCACAAAGGTTGCTTTTTACAACCAAATAAATGTACGGTCAGAGGCATTATGAATCTTGTTTTAAAGTAGACTGCAATATTTACATTTTCCACTAAATCGGCCTCCTAAATACAGCAACAGTTGCCCAGCTAGCTGTCAATTTCTGGCAACGTTTTGCATGTAGTGCTTTACAGTCTGTAAACTACAGTTAACTGTCGGGAGTCTGAAATCTGCAGGTGGTCACCTGGCTAAAAATGTTTTCATGTTATGTTACTGGTCAGAGCCTGTTCCAGATAGCCAGCTAGTCCTGGAAGTAATTACAAGACTTAACTAAAGCCCAAATCTGTGTTTACGCAATAAAAATTCACCAGAATCAAGAACTTCCTAAGATGAACTCTAGTGGGGAAAAAGTACACTAAAATGAGCAGGCTAACATTCATTGCTTATAGTAGAAAAACTTGAGTATTCTAACTTTAGGAGTAACTGACAGGTTTTAGCTTCACATGCAGACAGAAATTATGAAAAAGTCTTTGAGCGTGTCGTACAGCAGCTGCCGACAGCTTACCGTTCCCTCCCTCTGGTCCCTTAGCAAACATGGTAGACCAAAGGCACAACTGCATAAAGAGTAATACAACTTTAATTCATCAGAGAAAACAAAAATTACCTCTGTATTATAATTCAGAAATGAAACGGGCTCAAACAGTCTTGGCAGGGAAGAAATAGCACTGAAATATCTTGGTGCAATTACTCCCCTGCAGCTGCGGGCTCTTTTCTGTGTGACAATAAAAGAGGCTAGATATATTAGGACGAATGTTTATGTAGGAAAATACATTTTAAGAAAAGAAGCAGTACAGCTGAGAATCTCTGCGGGGTTTCTCTTTATGTTTGTGCTTTTTTCTGTCATCTACCGCTGGCTTGAAACACAAAAATGTTTAAGGGAGAATAAGGTGATACGTTTTCATTTAACAGGAAACACACAAAATTAGAAATTAAAAACACAATCGGCTTATTCTTTTCATTTCCCTACCAAAATAAAATGGGAAATAAAATAACATAAAACAAAAACAAAAAGCTGAATTTTCACACTCGCACTAAAACCAATCGTGTAGCATCTGCTTTACTTTAGTCACAGCAAAAAAAGAAAAAAAAACACATCGATATGCAGAAAGTTCATCAGATTACTTAATTCAAAAGCACACAGAGAGCTAATACAGTGCTGACCTTTCAAATGACTCACCCACTCTGCTTGTCACACTTGCTTTCTCGCACAACTTTTACTCTCCCACACTGTTAACCATTAGCATTTCCCATCACCTCTGAAACAGTAAGATAATGCAGAGTGCACAGAGTCGTCCAAAAAAAACATAATTATCATCTGTAGCACAAGCGCAGGGCTCCCTACGGGCCGCTACAGTCGAGGCCTTGTCAATTTATAGCTATAGTCTACCTTTTCACTTTATTGCTTCACTCATATAAAAAAGCAATCCCGTGGACAAAGCAAAGAAAATGAAATCCTGTCTTCAAATTGCTACTTTAGACTCAGTTAGTTTATTGGTGGGGAGGTTTTAGTCAACTCAAAATCCCACTAACCTCAACCAGAAACAGCGCAGGCTAATCGAAGAGCCACTAAAGCTCAGATATCCACCTTTCACTTTAGTTCTGACCAAATGCAGCATGTTTGTGCCTTTGAGTTATTAATAAATATCGTGTCCATTAGTTTTGTGATCCTGCCTCTAAATAAAGGTTGGACTCTGGATAAAAATGGCTGCTTTGGAAATGGTGAGCATAAGAAAACCTGCAAGTTAAAGCTCCTTTAAAAAAATAAAAATAAAAAATCTAACCACCAATACTGAAGCTGGCTGTGGACCCTGTAGGGATAATAAATGTACGTGTGTTGCACATGGATATAGATTTTTAGATGTGAATAATTCAGAGACAAATCTCAAGGGAATTTATGTGCATTTAGTGCCATATCTGTCTATCTATCTATCTAAATCACAGGCAGGAGTAGGAGGGGAAAAAAGGGTTTTCATGGCAGATAAACTCATCAGTAATTTGGTAATTAACACAAAACAGGCAGGCGTGATAAACCAGTAGACTAAATGCGTTCCGCTGTGACAGGCTGAAAGGCGCTTATCTTAATATCATAATGTTTAAAATCCACAGTAATTATTCTTCACGGAGGCGTGAAATTGATTCCAAACATTTTCTTTTTCTCCTCCTCACACGGTTTGATCTTTGCTCCCCCGAGACGACCTTTAATGAAATTCAATTTTGAGCTTTGACACTTTATGCCGCTCTCACACGTCTCACACCGAAAGATATCAAAGTTTCATCTCTGATGAATTGTTTCGTACTGCTCGGATTTTAAAATGTTTTCACTTGTATCAGCGAGGAGTTGGACTGCTGACATAACCGATGCTGGATAAATTGATTAATTAAGAGAAAGGACTTTTATTGACAATGAAGGCTTTATTAAGGCAGGCCTGACACGCACACTGAGACGGAGAGTGATTCTGTCAGACAGCTGGATAACCTGAAGCAGCTGAAGCAATGAGCTCTGAGAGGTCAGCCCCCCCTGCTGGAGGTGACATGCAAACATGAAGCCTAACACCCCAAAATGAGGTGAAAGCGCCTCTGAAATGTTGTACTTTGTCTTCTTTATCTCAGTTAAACACATTTACACAGGAAATGGTTTATTGGATTGAGGCTTAAATGAAGCAAATTAAATTTTGAAAATTTAATTAGTAGGTCACCTTTAATAATTGAATTTGTGCTAAAATGATCTGAGTGAAACGGCTTCACAGTCAGGACTGAAGGGCACGATGAGATCTGATAAAAGCAAAAGCAGTAAAAGAATTCACACAGTAGATTTTAGCAAGATGGTTCTGTGTTTATGACAAACAAGTTACAACTACAGTCCAGGACCGATGTTACCCATGTCATGTAAAAGAGTAACACTTTCCGTGTGACAGAACACCCCTAGAATTTATTTTAATGTAATTTTTGTACCTAATAATAAAGAGAAATATCAAGATTCACATTTTAAGATTCATTTAATTTGCATCATGTATGATGTGTTATCAGGGTGAACCAGGGCTGGACTGGGACAAAAAATCGGCCCGGGCATTTTGACTAGAGACCAGCCCACCAGGTATTATAGGAAAATCCATCCTTTGAATGAAAACAAACGCTGTTGTCACAGTGATGTACACTGTCTTGTTGGTATATATGTATCAGTCTAATAAACTTAAACCTACACCATGCTCCCTATTCTGGTATTCTAAACTGTACCCAAAAGTAGACTGCTTGGTCGAGTTAACCTCCTAAACTATCTACAACACATGGTGAAAACCTGAAATTAAGACAGAGGAGACTAGAGGTGAGACATGATCATTACTGATTACTGATGACAGATTTAGATATATTTTCATAAACCATTCATTTGCCACATCAATAAACAGCATGGCAGGGCAAAATATTTTTTCTAACATGGCAACCTTCAAAAAGTGAAAGGAGACAGAAAGACAGGTGAGAAAGAATAAAACTTAATTGACTTTTTTGATGGCATTTTACACAGAGTACTGGTACAGAATCTAGAAAATGTGGGAAAATACTGGCAAAATCAGCTGATCATTGATCAGTTTCATGATTGAAGTAGAAACAGG